>NC_088398.1:77336777-77619277 GCF_034236695.1 Oncorhynchus nerka | reverse complement strand
GTCTGGGACGTCTACAACTCTTTCTCTGTTTCTAACGGTTACAATCCAGAGTAATTTAGTCTACCCAAAGCAGGCAGTGCTTTTTTTTCCTGAGGTATTATGCATATCTCCAGCCCATTTTAAAGCAGTGAAGCGAAACACTTACTAATTTAGAGCAATGTTACTTCATTTGTTCTCATGAGCTTTAGAGACTAGTTGAGAGCTGTTTCTAGAGAGCCCACAAATAGGGATTTTTTTGTAGAAAGGGACTGTGGTTCCTCTCTCAGTCTGTCGTCGCTGGGAGCTGGTGTCACCATAGTTCAGGCTGTCAACAGCAAACTTAGTACGGGCTTTTCTGTCAGGCCACATTACTCCTTTGTCCTACAATCCCTCTCTCATTCTCCTCATTTTTCTCACTCTTCCCTCCTTTTTTGTTTTCAATATCTCCAGACATTCACTCCAAACTGCTGAGGACATTGCTAATCTTGCTAATCTGATCAAACACTGTGATTAGGCACCGTTATATAAAATAGACATCAGAAACACTTGATTTAGTACGATTACCTTTTAAAGTCAATTTATGTAGAACAGTCCTTGTAATAGACACCCACCACTAGCATATAATAGATCACTACATTAACTTATCTATACATTTAATTTCATAGTCACTTTGTTCTATTTGGGGGAGGGTTTTGTATGAAAGTCTTCTGTTCTTTGTGCGCTGCACTCTAACGTTCTCCTCGTAGCTTCTCAGGGAGCTCATAAATCTTCTCAACACCCAGAGACATTTCAAATAAATTCTTCATCGGCCTGTCATAATGCCTTCCCTCTCCCATATCCCGGTAAGACACTGCCGTGATCCACTCTGAAATGGCCTCATTGTGCGGGGCATCAAGCATTTCTCCAGCTCCATTTCCGGGAGAGTTCTCTGAACTGTGAATTCCTCCTTCAGACAGCCAAAGGCCCGGAGCCATGGGCCGCCAGCACTGTTGATGCACTATGCTGCTTCACATGTCTAAAACTGCATGACATGTTAAGGTTCACCATACCCTGGAATTATTTTTCCCTGGCAACGATTATGTTATGGACATTGGTTTAAGCAAGACCAATGATTGAAGCACCGATGTTCTAACTTTGAAGTGTTAATATTGTGATGAGTTGATCAGACAATTCTAAAACATTCTATTGAGATGTCTGATGCTGCTCTTCTATTGGTTGCACTCCTCTCTACCAGCATGTACATTCTAAGAATTAGTAGTGACTCAAGGAACCCTGGAGATCCTTGAGGAACCCTGGAGACCCTCAAGGAACCGTGGAGATTCTCAAGGAACCATGTAGATTTCTTGAGGAACCCCTGCAGTTCATCAAAGAACCCTGGATTCCCTCAAGGAACCCCTGGAGATTCTTAAGGAACCCCTGGAGATTCTCTTGGAACCCCTGGAGATTCTCTTGGAACCCCTGGAGATTCTCAAGGAACCCCTGGAGATTCTCTTGGAACCCCTGGAGATTCTCAAGGAACCCCTGGAGATTATCTTGGAACCCCTGGAGATTCTCAAGGAACCCCTGGAGATTCTCAAGGAACCATTATGAGTCAATGGATGGTTCATTATTGCACCTTTTTTTAGATGAGAGATTCTTGGAGGAACCTTTAATGTTTCAATGTACTGTAGTAAAGGATTCCTGGACGAACCCTGGACTGGAGGCATGTCTTGGTAGGGATGTGGCTTTCAGATAGATATTTTTAGGCCACCAGTTCGAGTAAATGTAATTTGTGTTCTGTTGTATTGTCATCAAATGTTAAGGTTGAACACTGACAGTTTTGTAGTCTCATTGAGGCTTACAGAGGTGTATGAGTTCATCAAGTTCCTCTGCAAATCCCCAAGTTGAAAGCTTTACCACATTATTTATATACAGTTCACACCCTTTGACTTTTTCCACGTCTTGTTGTGTTACAGCCTGAAATTAAAATGGATTACATTTCCATTTTTGGTCACTGACCTACACACAATACCCCATAATGTCAAAGTGGAATTATGTTTATTTTTTACAAATTAATTCAAATTTAAAACTATTCAACCCATTTGTTATGGCAAGCCTAAATAAGTTCAGGAGTAAAAAAAGTCACATAATAAGTTGCATGGACTCACTCTGTTCGCAATACACATGTTTAGAGGTGAAAGAAATGCACAGCTATTTAGTCGAGGTGCTGGCCAGCGGAGTAGAACACTTGAAAAATTAAAAGGAGATTCACACACTCTAGGAGCTCAGATGCTATAATTGAATAAGCTAATATCCAATGTTTCGACAGACAGGCTGTCTTCATCTCAGATCAGTCTTCATCTGAAGACAGCTTGTCTTTCGAAACGTTGGATATTAGGTTATTCAATAATGGCATCTGAGCTCCTAGAGTGTGTGAATCTCCTTTGAATTTTTGAATACTAGTCTTTAAAAAGATTTTTCTATGACTCCTCATGTCTGTACCCCACACATAAAATTATCTGTAAGGTCCCAGAGTCAAGCAGTGAATTTCAAACACAGATTCAACCACAAAGACTAGAGTGGTTTTCCAATGCCAATGCCTTGTTATGGAGCCTTTTGGACCTAGACTTGGTGCTCCGGTACCGCTTGCCAAGCGGTAGAAGAGAGAACAGTCTATGACTTGGGTGACTGGATACTTTGACCATTTTTTGGGCCTTCCTCTGACACCGCCTAGTATATAGGTCCTGGATGGCAGGAAGCTTGGCCCCAGTGATGTACTGGGCTGTACGCACTACTCTTTGTAGCACCTTACGGTCTGATACCGATCAGTTGCATAACCTAATTGACAGAGTGAAAAGAAGGAAGCCTATACAGAATACAAATATTCCAAAACATGCATCCTGTTTGCAACAAGGCACTAAAGTAATACTGCTAAAAATGTGTTAAAGAAATAAACGTCATGTCCTGAATACAAAGTGTTATGTTTAGGGCAAATCCAATACATCACATTACTGAGTACTACTCTCCAATATTTTCAAGCATAGTTGTGGCTGCATCATGTTATGGGTATAAATGTAATCATTGAGGACTGGGGAGTTTTTCAGGATACAACATAAATGGAGCTTAGCAAGGCAAAATCCTAGAGGAAAACCTGCATCAGTCTGCTTTCCACCAGACACTGGAAGATTAATTCACCTTTCAGCGGGACAATAACCTAAAACACAAGGCCAAATCTACACTGGATTTGCTTACCAAGAAGACAGTGAATGTTCCTCATTGGCCGAGATACAGTTTTGGTCTACTTGAAAATCTATGGCAAGACCTGAAAATGGGTGTCCAGCAATAATCAACAACTAATTAGACAGAGCTTGAAGAATTTTAAAAATCACAACGGTCAAATATGCACAATCCAGTTGTGGAAAGCTCTTAGAGACTTACCCAGAAAGACTCACAGCTGCAATCACTGCCAAAGATGCCCCTACAAAGTATTGACTCATGGTTGTGAATACTTATGTAAATGAGATATTTCTGTATTGATTTGCTAACATTTCTAAAAACATGTTTTCTCTTCGTGTATATGGTGGTTTTCTCTTCGTGTATATGGTGGTTTTCTCTTCGTGTATATGGTGGTTTTCTCTTCGTGTATATGGTGGTTTTCTCTTCGTGTATATGGTGGTTTTCTCTTCGTGTATATGGTGTGTAGATCATTTTTAAAATTCAGCCTGTGACACAACAACGTGTAGAAAAGTCAAGGGGTCTGAATACTTTCTACAGGCACTGTATGTAATCAGCAATGTTAAAGTGTAACTGCACTTCCTGGTTTAGACTCTTTTAACATTTGGTTTATTATAAAATGCAAGCGTCCTTGAATTAATTCAAACGTGAGTTGGTTTCAGGGTGTAGTTAGATGTAGGTGTCTCCTTGTGTGTTTTCGCAAGGTGGGAAGAGTTAGCCAAATTATTTAGCCAATTAGCTTCACCTGGCTGATGTGCAACAAAATTGGTTTGACTTTGGATAGCCCATCTCTGGGGATAGTTAGGGACCGTCAATTAATTACACATTGTAAATGGGACAATATTTTCATGTTGCACATCTTTTAGTTCTCTCATTAAATGTTTTCAAAATGTGTGTATTGGTTTGAGGTTTTTAAGTAATTGAAATTTGTAGCTATTGACTTTTCAAAATATTGTCCTATGTACTAGCCCCATAAGGATATCACATGTCAAACCAAATGTACCATAAGTATTACCACCAAATTAATGATTAATTGGGTGCTGCCAGCTGTGGGTACGTGGGTAGGATTAAAATAAACCCAACCAACAGAAAACTGTTATGGTACTGTCAGGGATTTCTTCCATTGACGGGAGGCGGACCAAAGCGCAGCGTGGTTATTTTGATTCATGTTTTAATAAATCACTTCACATGAACAAACTAACAAACTAACAAACAAAAACAAGAAACGTGAAAACCCAAAACAGTCCTATCTGGTGCAAAACACAGAGACGGGAACAATCACCCACAAACACACAGTGAAACCCAGGCTACCTACGTATGAATCTCAATCAGAGACAACTAATGACACCTGCCTCTGATTGAGAACCATACTAGGCCGAAACATAGAAATACCCCAAAACATAGAAAAACAAACATAGACTGCCCACCCAACTCACGCCCTGACCATACTAAATAATGACAAAACAAAGGAAATAAAGGTCAGAACGTGACAGGTACCCTTCATTTCGTGACATACCATTTTTTCCTAACGTCTTGCAAATCTCCTATTTACACTTTGTAGTAAATTTTGACACTATAATAAATGTTCGGATTCATATCGAAGCCACAGGCCATTTTTAAAACAAGAAGTTGCTTTTCAGGGGCAGTCATTCTTTAGTATTATATTAGAATATGTAATATGCATAAATATTCAAGAATAGTTTTATTTGTAGTGCACAAACTTAACATGATGAAAAGGAATGACATTCACTCTAATAAGCCATGCCTCCAATAAGTCATCTGATAGGCTGATACCTCCACAATATATTATAAAAAATACTCAAAATCGTACCCCTCTATCACAACCATTCTACGGTTTGAATGTTTACACAGGGGTTCCCCGAATACCCTTTTCAGAGGGAAAACCTTTTTTGAACTGAAAAGGTTACCCCGTGTGGCAATTTTTAGAACCCCAAAAGGTTCTCCCAGGCTCTTTTACTTCTAAGAGTGTAGATGTATAGACAGACCACAAGGATACTTAAGACTTTAATTGTAAGATATTATCTCTGCGTCTCTTCTCGTTTTCTCCTCTTCTCTACCTTTCTACTCTGCTCCCTCTGACCCATGCTTTTTATATGAGCCCAATACTTTTTTGTGACCCACTGAGCCCACAGAGACACTATAACCCTATTTTGTGGATCACAGAATAGACAACGTGTAGTCTCCTCCAGAGACAAGGGTGAACGTCAAGGACAGCATCTCAGGGTGGATTGATAAGGTCCACGACGGAAAATAAATACAAGTAAATCATTCTTGGAACAAACCAAAACCCAGTAGTCTAATACAAACCAAAACCCAGTAGTCTAATACAAACCAAAACCCAGTAGTCTAATACAAACCAAAACCCAGTAGTCTAATTCAAACCAAAACCCAGTAGTCTAATACAAACCAAAACCCAGTAGTCTAATACAAACCAAAACCCAGTAGTCTAATTCAACCAAAACCCAGTAGTCTAATACAAACCAAAACCCAGTAGTCTAATACAAACCAAAACCCAGTAGTCTAATACAAACCAAAACCCAGTAGTCTAATACAACCAAAACCCAGTAGTCTAATACAACCAAAACCCAGTAGTCTAATACAACCAAAACCCAGTAGTCTAATACAACCAAAACCCAGTAGTCTAATACAACCAAAACCCAGTAGTCTAATACAACCAAAACCCAGTAGTCTTATACAACCCAAAACCCAGTAGTCTAATACAACCAAAACCCAGTAGTCTAATACAACCAAAACCCAGTAGTCTAATACAACCAAAACCCAGTAGTCGTATAGAACCCAAAACCCAGTAGTCTAATGCAACCAAAACCCAGTAGTCTAATACAACCAAAACCCAGTAGTCTAATACAAACCAAAACCCAGTAGTCTAATACAAACCAAAACCCAGTAGTCTAATACAACCAAAACCCAGTAGTCTAATACAAACCAAAACCCAGTAGTCTAATACAACCAAAACCTAGTAGTCTAATACAACCCAAAACCCAGTAGTCTAATACAACCAAAACCCAGTAGTCTAATACAACCAAAACCCAGTAGTCTAATACAACCAAAACCCAGTAGTCTAATACAACCCAAAACCCAGTAGTCTAATACAAACCAAAACCCAGTAGTCTAATACAACCAAAACCCAGTAGTCTAATACAAACCAAAACCCAGTAGTCTAATACAACCAAAACCCAGTAGTCTAATACAAACCAAAACCCAGTAGTCTAATACAAACCAAAACCCAGTAGTCTAATACAACCAAAACCTAGTAGTCTAATACAACCAAAACCCAGTAGTCTAATGCAACCAAAACCCAGTAGTCGTATACAACCCAAAACCCAGTAGTCTAATGCAACCAAAACCCAGTAGTCTAATACAACCAAAACCCAGTAGTCTAATACAACCAAAACCCAGTAGTCTAATACAAACCAAAACCCAGTAGTCTAATACAACCAATACAACCAAAACCCAGTAGTCTAATACAAACCAAAACCCAGTAGTCTAATACAAACCAAAACCCAGTAGTCTAATACAACCAAAACCCAGTAGTCTAATACAACCAAAACCCAGTAGTCTAATACAACCAAAACCCAGTAGTCTAATACAACCAAAACCCAGTAGTCTAATACAACCAAAACCCAGTAGTCTAATACAAACCAAAACCCAGTAGTCTTATACAACCCAAAACCCAGTAGTCTAATACAACCAAAACCCAGTAGTCTAATACAACCAAAACCCAGTAGTCTAATACAACCAAAACCCAGTAGTCTAATACAACCAAAACCCAGTAGTCTAATACAAACCAAAACCCAGTAGTCTAATACAACCAAAACCTAGTAGTCTAATACAACCCAAAACCCAGTAGTCTAATACAACCAAAACCCAGTAGTCTAATGCAACCAAAACCCAGTAGTCTAATACAACCAAAACCCAGTAGTCTAATACAACCAAAACCCAGTAGTCGTATACAACCCAAAACCCAGTAGTCTAATGCAACCAAAACCCAGTAGTCTAATACAACCAAAACCCAGTAGTCTAATACAAACCAAAACCCAGTAGTCTAATACAAACCAAAACCCAGTAGTCTAATACAACCAAAACCCAGTAGTCTAATACAAACCAAAACCCAGTAGTCTAATACAACCAAAACCTAGTAGTCTAATACAACCCAAAACCCAGTAGTCTAATGCAACCAAAACCCAGTAGTCTAATACAACCAAAACCCAGTAGTCTAATACAACCAAAACCCAGTAGTCTAATACAAACCAAAACCCAGTAGTCTAATACAAACCAAAACCCAGTAGTCTAATACAACCAATACAACCAAAACCCAGTAGTCTAATACAACCAAAACCCAGTAGTCTAATACAACCCAAAACCCAGTAGTCTAATACAACCAATACAACCAAAACCCAGTAGTCTAATACAACCAAAACCCAGTAGTCTAATACAAACCAAAACCCAGTAGTCTAATACAACCAATACAACCAAAACCCAGTAGTCTAATACAACCAAAACCCAGTAGTCTAATACAACCAAAACCCAGTAGTCTAATACAAGCCAAAATAATGCACTGCATGTGAATCCCACCAGCTACACATAGAGGTGAGAAGAAAACAACTCACTTCCAAGGCTCCTCAAAATCTGCCTGTTAATTTTTCATGGCCCAGGCTTTTTAGAGAGATGTCAGTTTGATTTAATGTTCGACTGACAGTTATTGGAATTTGGTGTTTACCTCTTGCCACCACAGAAAACTGGAGGCCAATTTATACTTTGGATGCACATAAAACCGCATAAAGAATGAAGAAGATCCTGGTGCCTTCAAAACCATTATAAAAGCTTTCCATGTCTCTCTCTCTCTGTGTTTAATTGATTACGTTCTTTTCAACTATGTGTTTAGCAGACCCAAACTTAATCTGAAAATTCATCACTATTTTCTACACTCCATGTTGAGAGTGATTTTCTCTGTAAAGAGGACTGTTTTCAATGTGTTTTTTCCCCCCTCTCAGCTCAATCCACATCGTCACTCACTATCTGACAGTTCTGTTGACAGCTCATGCTTGAGCGATGGATCTGCAGCCTGCCTTAATGTTGTCAAACTGACATTGGTGATGTTGAACGTTTGTTTTTCATCTGATCACATCCGCCATGAAGGAAAAAAACAACCGAGTTGCATTAAATGTTCAATAACATGTGTTAGCTAGTTTCTGAGAGAATCTTTATTAAAACTGAGCTTGCCATGAAGAAAGTGTCTCCTGTGGTTCAAAGGCTTTGGAGGGGGAGAATAGAGGATTGATGTTTGCGCTGCAAACCCTGAGCGTAACTGGCCCTGGGTCTAATCAGAGACCAACAGCCCCCCACCCCCCTCCCCTCCCCCCTCACTTCCACACAGCCATAGGATTTTCTCTCACTATTCAGCTCTGATAGATGAGCCTCTCTTTGTATTTCATCCATGTACTTTCTTAAATCTGAAAAGCCCATTCATCTGAGGCAAATGCAAGAAGAGGAAAAAGACGTATGGACCCCCTCCCCCCCATTTCGCTAAAGATCATGTGTCGCTCACAAGCTCTCCAAGCACTTTGTCTCACGCCCATTAATTGTCTTAGCCCTGTTTCACATGCACTGGCTATTACTAGTAGAGACCCCAAACCAAAACACTTGTTCTCCTGTACGTTCTCCATGGCCATTACTCAGCTAGCACAGTGGATCTGGGCCGATTCCGGCTGAGAGTCGGGACACTCGGCTGAGAGTCAGACTCGGCAGACGGCATATGGCCCGAGTCTGGGGCGCCTTAGGCAGTATTACTTATGCCTAGGATGCAGGGATTGAGCTCGGGCCGATTCCGATGAGAGTTATCTGGCCCAAATGTATTACTCGGGTCTCTGGCCGATTGGGGCTGCTCTCTGGCAAATGATTACACGGGCTTTATATAATTAACATTTCATTATTTATTTATTTTTCCATATTTTGTCGTTGTTTCTGTGATCAAAAAATACAATTAATAAGTAGTATTTTAGTATTTTGACACTTTGCAAGTCAAACTCCGATGCTAGTTCCATACCCGTGCCGGCCGTGAACGGGAGACGACGCACAATTGGCCCAGCATCGTCCGAGTTAGGGGAGGGTTTGGCCGGACGGGATGCACTTGTCCCATCGCCCTGTAGCGACTCCTGTGGCGGGCCAGGCACATGCACGCTGACACAGTCAACAGGTGTACCATGTTTCCTCCAACCATTGTTTTGTGGTGGATGGGTATAATTTGCAAGCAGAAAATGTATAATAGTAATATTTAAAATGACTAAATTGGGTAATTTTGTATACATTTATTTAAATTTGCATCGGTCCGCTTCTGGTAAGATGCCAGCAAAGTCTGCTGGATTTAGGTAGATGGAAACGGCCCGATGTACTTGGGCCGATTCTGGGCAGTCATTCATTTTGATTCCGGGCCGAGTCCAACACCTGATTCCGGGCTGATTCAATCAGTTCCGGCCCCACCCCCCCTGATTAGGAACACATCTGGGCCAATTCCTCATTGCTAGCTGGGAAGTAATGTTCTCCATGGTCACAAGTATGTTCACCATGGCTACAAGTATGTTCTCCATGGTCACAAGTATGTTCACCATGGCTACAACACAATTTATTTTCTAAAACTGAATACAGACCCTTTTTGCAGTTTCAGACATTTACATTTGAGTTATTTATCAAGACGCGCTTATCAAGAGTTGTTTACAGGAGCAATTTGGATTAAGTACCTTTCTCAAGGGCACATTAACAGATTTCTCACCTAGTCGGCTCGGGGATTCAAACCAGCATCCTTTTGGTTACTGGCCTAACGCTCTTAACCACTTGCCACCCCTAGTGAGGGAGATATCACACAACTGGAAATAAACCATTTCTATTGTCTGGTAGATTGGTAAATAATCTGCTAAACAATCTTATATATGCTATGCTCTCTAACAGTTTATTCAAACCTTTAACCATTGCTATCTTATTCATACATTTTTTTATTTTTTATTTATTTAACTAGGCAAGTCAGTTAAGAACAAATTCTTATGTTCAATGACAGCGGGTGTTAACCACCTTCTGGGGCAGAACGACCATGTAAGCTCGGGGGTTTGAACTTGCAACCTTCCAGTTACTGCTCTAACCACTAGGCTACCCTGCCGCCCCAAATGTAGTGAGCAACATGAATAACCTATGTAAACAATCATCTCATTCTCCTGGAGTAGGACATAACACCAGTTATATTCTCCTGGAGTAGGACATAACACCAGTTATATTCTCCTGGAGTAGGACATAACACCAGTTATATTCTCCTGGAGTAGGACATAACACCAGTTATATTCTCCTAGGACATGACACCAGTTATATTCTCCTGGAGTAGGACATAACACCAGTTATATTCTCCTGGAGTAGGACATAACACCAGTTATATTCTCCTGGAGTAGGACATAACACCAGTTATATTCTCCTGGAGTAGGACATAACACCAGTTATATTCTCCTGGAGTAGGACATAACACCAGTTATATTCTCCTGGAGTAGGACATAATACCAGTTATATTCTCCTGGAGTAGGACATAGCACCAGTTATATTCTCCTGGAGTAGGACATAACACCAGTTATATTCTCCTGGAGTAGGACATAACAACAGTTATATTTATAGTTATCTTTATGCTTGAAAGATCCTCAAGAGAACTGAAGGTCCGTTTCTCTTCCTTAATACAGTAACTGCAATACAGTAGCACTACCAACCCACTGGGCTAAAACTGATTGAATCAACGTTGTTTCCACGTCAATTCCACATCAATTAAGTGAAAACTGATTCTGAAAACTGATTGGATTTACAAAAAGTAATCAACGTAAGGTTAAGGGAATTTCATCATTTTTTATTGTGGGTATTTAGTCCAATGACAGAGTGAAATGTAAATCAAAACTAGACCTTTAACTTACATCTGTGCCCAGTGGGAAGCTTTTATTTTCAGAGCAGATTATCTTCCAATTCTGGAGTCTGTTAATGTAAATATCCTCTCCTGTATGTTCATCTCAGTGTGAGACTGTATACTGCCATGTGTTGGGGAAGAAATGGTGTCATGTGTAATTAACCAATTCTGCCAGTGACCGTGAACACCTTGTTGACATCTTCATTCCACATGAGCTATTACTGAATATTTTTTGGGACATATTTGAATAATTATACCTCTTCCTGCCTTCTGATGCTACTGCCTCTCATACAGTGTTGCTTCTAGTGAGAGAAAAGGAGGGAAATAGCCACATCTTTAACCCCTGTGGCAAAAAAAATAAGTATTCGTGATGTGAGCATTTCTCCCATCTGTACCATTTTTTTTCCTAGCTTCACTAAGAGGGAAGTATGCCTAAAAAATAATTGTGGATCACATATTATTCAAATCATGGGTATGTTGCTTTAGTTCTTATCAAAATATCAGATAATTCTGGTTCAGAGTATGTGCAGAGCAGCTGGCTGTTGTGTTCTCTGATATTTCCAATCTCTCCCTAGCTCAGGCCTCCTAACCCACCTGCTTCAAGATGTCCACTATCATTCATACTGTGGCGAGCAGAATCAATAACCTCCGCATCATGCAAGATAGTTGCTTTGTGAGAAGGTGTTAAAGTTCACAGTTAGCCATCGTTATGTTAATAATGCCAGTTGAAAAGTACCCAGGGCCATGCCGTGACTCCAAGTGAGAGCAGGTCTGCCGGAGCCGTGGGACCAGTGAGACACGGGTGGGGGCCCGCGTAGATGGAAACAGAAATGTCTGAGCCTTTAGGGGAAAATCCTGGGATAAATCCTCAGTGGAAATACGTCATGATCAGAGAGTTCCCTCACAGCTCTAACGCTTTGGATGTCCCTCTGTATCGTCGTCTTACTCATCTATAATAATCACTTTCTTTATCTCGGCTGAGGGACGCCTCTAACAGACACCTTGAACATTGGAAGATTCGTAGCTCTCAGTACAAGCATAAAGAGTAAAAAAATAAATAAATCAATATTCAAGCACTTCATTGTCTCCGGGCTCTAAGACAAGAATCAATTAAACATCATATATGCTCCGATCTGAATCGATGGTTTCTGAGGAGGTTTGAGCCCCTCGTGGCGTCACAACCCTCTATTCTCGCACAGAACACAAAAAAAACCACCACCAGAGTTTCATTTTGATCTTTCAATTAATCAGCTGAGAGCTTCTTCTGAACAAAAAAAGTACCGATGTTGCCTTTGGGATCTGCGGTCATACGGGAATTCACGGCGAGTGTTTAAAAAGCATGTTTTTGATGAATGCGTTTCAACAGCCATAATAAGCTCATAGAGACTCGAAACAAACAATCGAGGGACCTCTTATATATGTGGAGTACAAAACCCAGCTAATCGCACTGCGTTGTTCCACCACATATTCTCATGAGATAAATCTCACCCCATAGAGCAGGGATGGGCACAAAAACGTTGAACTCATCTTGAGGAGCAGCAGTGGCTCGCAGATCTACGTACCCACATCCATACCCACATCCATACCCACATCCATACCCACACGTGTTGTCAGAGCAAAACCTTTCAGCCATCCTCCTCTTGACAGGGGAGAGACATTTTTGTAGTTTTAGAGTTGATTTCCAACAATTCTATTTTGCCATGGGGCGTAGAGAAAATGTTGGAGTTTTATAGTAAGTTTGCTGCAATTCTACACATTTTGCCATTCGGGAGAAAAATGTTTATGATATCCGAGTGAGAGTGACAAACTAAATCAATGGGGGCCCTCCCAGTTGGTAATTCGATCATGATTAATACAGGTTAAGATAGCTGGCTAGACTAATTTACCAGCCGTTAGCTGACATGGCTAATTGAGTGAGTGACATGACAAGAAAAATACATTTGATGCACAATGAAATGTCTAAATTGCACCTTGTGTATTCTACTATTCTAACTCTCAACAGTATTATAATAAATAAATAAAAATCTTCAGTTTTTGAATATCGGTCTGCGAGGCAAAAAAAAACGGGTTTCCCATCCCTGCTGTAGAGCATTGGTTTTCAACTGGTGTGCTTCTTCACACCCGTGTGTTCTGTGGAACTCTCAGGTGTGCTGCTTCACACCCGTGCGCCCTGAGGAACTCTCAGGTGTGCTTCTTCACACCCGTGCGCCCTGAGGAACTCTCAGGTGTGCTGCTTCACACACGTGTGTTCTGTGGAACTCTCAGGTGTGCTGCTTCACACACGTGTGTTCTGTGGAACTCTCAGGTGTGCTGCTTCACACACGTGTGTTCTGTGGAACTCTCAGGTGTGCTTCTTCACACCTGTGTGTTCTGTGGAACTCTCAGGTGTGCTTCTTCACACCCGTGCGCCCTGAGGAACTCTCAGGTGTGCTGCTTCACACATGTGTGTTCTGTGGAACTCTCAGGTGTGCTTCTTCACACCCGTGTGTTCTGTGGAACTCTCAGGTGTGCTGCTTCACACACGTGTGTTCTGTGGAACTCTCAGGTGTGCTGCTTCACACACGTGTGTTCTGAGGAACTCTCAGGTGTGCTTCTTCACACACGTGCGCCCTGAGGAACTCTCAGGTGTGCTGCTTCACACGTGTGTTCTTGGAACTCTCAGGTGTGTTCTGCCCTGGAACTCTCAGGTGTGCTTCTTCACACCCGTGTGTTCTGTGGAACTCTCAGGTGTGCTGCTTCACACACGTGTGTTCTGTGGAACTCTCAGGTGTGCTGCTTCACACACGTGTGTTCTGAGGAACTCTCAGGTGTGCTTCTTCACACACGTGTGTTCTGAGGAACTCTCAGGTGTCCTGCAAACCTTTCCTAATCTAGATTTTTTTTTAAAACACTCACTTATAACTGTGATCTGTGGAATGTACATGGAATTTTGATTTGGGAGCATTAGTGGGGGTCAGATAACACATTAAGAGGCAAACGGCTACATACTGTATGGTTGTTTCAAGTCCAGTTTGCTCAGGCTGTTGTTACATTTGGGGCACAGATTCGCGAGACGCTATTAAAGGGGTACACACAAATGAACCATCATGAGTAAGGAACTATCAAAACTATGAAAATATTTCAAACAAACCTTATTTAATCCATAAAAAAATGTTTGTTGAGGGAAAATAGATGGTCTGAAGTATGGATCAGATGAGAGGGAGGTCATTATCACGACATTAATGAATAGGGACATTATAGGTGTGCCGTGGAATTAAATGTCCCACCAAGCAGTGCCACGGTACAAAAAAAGGTTGGGAACCACTGCAGTAGAGAATATATTTCTCTCTTCAAAAAGTGAGAGAGAAAAACTAAAACACTACAACATTAACATTACTAGTAACTGAAAGGTTGCAAGTTCAAATCCCGAGCTAACAAGGTACAAATCTGTCATTCTGCCCCTGAACAGGCAGTTAACCCACTGTTCCTAGGCCGTCATTGAAAATAAGAATTTGTTCTTAACTGACTTGCCTAGTTAAATAAAGGTTAAAAAATAAAAATAAATAAAAAATAAATAAAAGTACACACGTTTAAAACCATAACAATAACCCAATGGTTAAAACCCCTCTTAGAAATGTATCTGAACGCTACCAGAATGATGACGACAAGGCAATTATGCAGACGGATCGACAGATGTTGATGGTTACTTGGGGAAAACTAAGGACACAGCTGAGAGGAAGTCTAGAGTGACCCCATCATCACGATGTTTCAAAAAGAGCATAAAGATCCCCAATGGGCCCTACTTCATCTGAGATTAAATGGCGGAATGCTATTCAGCCAAGGAAAAGGGGGATACCTAGTCAGTTGTCCACCTGAATGTAATTAACTGAAATGTCTCTGAATCAGAGAGGTGCTGGGGGGCTGCCTTAATCGACATCCATGTGTTTGGCGCCCCTGGGAACAGTGGGTTAACTGCCTTGCTCAGGCGCAGAACGACAGATTTGTACCTTGTCAGCTCGGGGACTCCATCCATCCCTACCTTCCCTACTATAATGTTGTTAATATAAAGTAGACGGCTATCATCTATGTAAGGTGTGTTGCCAAAAGAGCAACATAAGAATAATTGCTGCAATATTCTGAAGAACAAGTATGGCTACACGGACAGCTTTGACATATATTTACATCAATGCAAATACAGAACATCTGGAAAATGAAAGATTAATCGTTGGTGTCAGTGAAAGGCTAACAGAGCACCCAGATGGCTACGCTAGTAGAGGCAGAGGCAGGGCAGTCACATGGCAGGGCATGGGATGAGGCTCTGACATGGTGGGTGCAGAGGCAGGGCAGTCACATGGCAGGGCATGGGATGAGGCTCTGACATGGTGGGTGCAGAGGCAGGGCAGTCACATGGCAGGGCATGGGATGAGGCTCTGACATGGTGGGTGCAGAGGCAGGGCAGTCACATGGCAGGGCATGGGATGAGGCTCTGACATGGTGGGTGCAGAGGCAGGGCAGTCACATGGCAGGGCATGGGATGAGGCTCTGACATGGTGGGTGCAGAGGCAGGGCAGTCACATGGCAGGGCATGGGATGAGGCTCTGACATGGTGGGTGCAAAGGCAGGGCAGTCACATGGCAGGGCATGGGATGAGGCTCTGACATGGTGGGTGCAGAGGCAGGGCAGTCACATGGAAGGGCATGGGATGAGGCTCTGACATGGTGGGTGCAGAGGCAGGGCAGTCACATGGCAGGGCATGGGATGAGGCTCTGACATGGTGGGTGCAGAGGCAGGGCAGTCACATGGCAGGGCATGGGATGAGGCTCTGACATGGTGGGTGCAGAGGCAGGGCAGTCACATGGCAGGGCATGGGATGAGGCTCTGACATGGTGGGTGCAGAGGCAGGGCAGTCACATGGCAGGGCATGGGATGGCACATGGTGGGTGCAGGCATGGGAGGCTCTGACATGGTGGGTGCAGAGGCAGGGCAGTCACATGGCAGGGCATGGCATGAGGCTCTGACATGGTGGGTGCAGAGGCAGGGCAGTCACATGGCAGGGCATGGGATGAGGCTCTGACATGGTGGGTGCAGAGGCAGGGCAGTCACATGGCAGGGCATGGGATGAGGCTCTGACATGGTGGGTGCAGAGGCACTGAACAAAATACAACACGGTTAAGGAGTCATTGTGTCGAAATTCTTCCTTTAAAAAGTCTAAAGAAATGATTTATTCTGAATTCTTAAAAGCAAGAAGTGATCTCCCATTGAAGACTGAATCAGTCCAGTTGAGCTCCAAAACCGTGTGATTTCTAATCTTTTTAAAAGAATGAGAAGCTAAGTGCGCTCCACAAAATGCAGACTATCATGGAATTTCTTCAGGCATGTTATGGACCGAAGTGATTAGAGAATTGAAAATGAAAAGGCATCCCCTGAAACTCAATGCATTTACAATCCCATTAAAAATGGAATTGTGTCTGTGGGCCAACGGTAAATGTGAAATCCCTATCTTCCCTGAAACAGTTCTCATGCATTTTCCTCTTCTGCCTGGTCTCTTTTCTCTGTCTTGTTCCATCCATTCAAAGCCATGAAAGATTTGCCCGCAAACTTTCACAGAAATAACACTTTCGTACATATAAATCACAGCATAAAATGTTATTATGGGCTGATGGAGCCATGCCGTTATATCAGAATTCAGAAAATCTGGTCCGTACTTTTATGGTCTGCAGTGGACGGCAGAGAGTTCCAACGTTAGAATCTTAAGCTGACTGAGAAGTGAAGTTGGATAAGTAACACAGCTTTCAAGATGATACAAAATATTATGATAACAAACAAAAAAACACAAATATTTTGAGTAAAAGTTGAATTTCTCTCATAGTCTTTATACATTCTTTGTTTTCAGCCCCTGTTCTCTCTGTTTATCATTCGCTAGAGATAAAAGTTGCAAGTGAACAGGACAATTCCGGTGTCATAAGAGGGATGGAATTCACCAAGTTTCCATTCACCACAAAAACAAGAATATGTTACTGTTTCGCTTAGGAATGATGTAAACACCCACGGAGAAATACACACACACACACACACACACACACACACACACACACACACACACACACACACAAACACACACACACACACACACACACACACACACACACACACACACACACACACACACACACACACACACACACACACACACACACACACACAACACACACATAACAGAGCCTATTACTTAATACTGACTAGGCCCTCAGGTACCTATTCAAATATTAGACTTATATTAGTGATGTCCGCCAATACAACACCAGAGAGAGCCAGAGTCTCTGATATTGCTTGTTTTGTTTTAAATTTAAGAGTCTATGTGGTAAGAACACCTTTGAATGTTGAGTGGAACAAACTACCACAGCAACTCCAAGGAAACTTTCCAGTATGTAACTGTACATTCCAAAGAAACTTTGGTTTAACAGTTAAACCAAAGAGCCTTTGGAATTTACGGTAACATACTGTACTTTTTTTTTTACGGTAACCTGGCTGCCAGTAAATTACTGTAAAAACAACAGGATTTTGTATTTTACAGTGTAGCGTAGCCTGATGTTGTAAAACAAATTCACCGTGGATATTAGGGACCACAACAAAAGTAAATCTGACATTTTTGTGATATTCCTGTCATGTTTAAAAAATATATCTACTGTGTATATATATATCTCTACTGTGTATATATATATCTCTACTGTGTATATATATATCTCTACTGTGTATATATATATCTACTGTGTATATATATATATCTCTACTGTGTATATATCTCTACTGTGTATATATATCTCTACTGTGTATATATATCTCTACTGTGTATATATATATCTCTACTGTGTATATATATCTCTACTGTGTATATATATATCTCTACTGTGTATATATATATCTCTACTGTGTATATATATCTCTACTGTGTATATATATATATCTCTACTGTGTATATATATCTCTACTGTGTATATATCTCTACTGTGTATATATATCTCTACTGTGTATATATATCTCTACTGTGTATATATATATATCTACTGTGTATATATATATATCTCTACTGTGTATATATATCTCTACTGTGTATATATATCTCTACTGTGTATATATATATCTCTACTGTGTATATATATCTCTACTGTGTATATATATATCTCTACTGTGTATA
The DNA here is from genome assembly GCF_034236695.1 of Oncorhynchus nerka. Taxonomy (NCBI): domain Eukaryota; kingdom Metazoa; phylum Chordata; class Actinopteri; order Salmoniformes; family Salmonidae; genus Oncorhynchus; species Oncorhynchus nerka. The sequence continues at coordinate 77,600,945 of NC_088398.1, read as the reverse complement.
TATATATATCTACTGTGTATATATATCTCTACTGTGTATATATATATCTCTACTGTGTATATATATATCTCTACTGTGTATATATATCTCTATATATATCTCTACTGTGTGTATATATATATCTCTACTGTGTACTGTGTATATATATATCTCTACTGTGTATATATATATCTCTACTGTGTATATATATATATCTCTACTGTGTATATATATATCTCTACTGTGTATATATATCTCTACTGTGTATATATATCTCTACTGTGTATATATATATCTCTACTGTGTATATATATATCTACTGTGTATATATATATCTCTACTGTGTATATATATATCTCTACTGTGTGTATATATATCTCTACTGTGTATATATATATCTCTACTGTGTATATATATATCTCTACTGTGTATATATATATCTCTACTGTGTATATATATATCTCTACTGTGTATATATATATCTCTACTGTGTATGTATATATATCTCTACTGTGTATATATATATATATCTACTGTGTATATATATATCTCTACTGTGTATATATATATATCTCTACTGTGTATATATATATCTACTGTGTATATATATATCTCTATATATATATATCTACTGTGTATATATATCTCTACTGTGTATATATATCTCTACTGTGTATATATATCTACTGTGTATATATATATCTCTACTACTGTGTATATATATATCTACTGTGTATATATATATCTCTACTGTGTATATATATATATCTCTACTGTGTATATATATATCTACTATCTCTGTGTATATATATATCTCTACTGTGTGTATATATATCTCTACTGTGTATATATATCTCTACTGTGTATATATATACTGTGTATATATATATCTACTGTGTATATATATACTGTGTATATATATCTACTGTGTATATATATATCTCTACTGTATATATATATATATCTATACTGTGTATATATATCTCTACTGTGTATATATATATCTCTGTGTATATATACTGTGTATATATATATATCTCTACTGTATATATATATCTACTGTATATATATCTCTATATATATATATCTCTACTGTGTATATATATATATACTGTGTATATATATATCTCTACTGTGTATATATATATCTACTGTGTATATATATATCTCTACTGTGTATATATATCTCTACTGTGTATATATATATCTCTACTGTGTATATATATATCTCTACTGTGTATATATATATCTACTGTATATATATATCTACTGTGTATATATATATCTCTACTGTGTATATATATCTCTACTGTGTATATATATATATATCTACTGTGTATATATATCTCTACTGTGTATATATATATCTCTACTGTATATATATATATATCTACTGTGTATATATATATCTCTACTGTGTATATATATCTCTACTGTGTATATATATATCTCTACTGTGTATATATATATCTCTACTGTGTATATATATCTCTACTGTGTATATATATCTCTATGTATATATATATATCTACTGTGTATATATATATCTCTACTGTGTATATATATATCTCTACTGTGTATATATATCTCTACTGTGTATATATATATATCTACTGTGTATATATATATATCTCTACTGTGTATATATATATCTCTACTGTGTATATATATATATCTACTGTGTATATATATCTCTACTGTGTATATATATCTACTGTATATATATCTCTACTGTGTATATATATATCTCTACTGTGTATATATATATCTGTGTATATATATATCTACTGTATATATATATCTCTATATATATATCTACTGTGTATATATATCTCTACTGTGTATATATATATCTACTGTGTATATATATATATCTACTGTGTATATATATATCTCTACTGTGTATATATATATATCTCTACTGTGTATATATATCTCTACTGTGTATATATATATCTACTGTGTATATATATATCTCTACTGTGTATATATATATATCTGTATATATATATACTGTGTATATATATATCTCTACTGTGTATATATATATCTACTGTGTATATATATATCTCTACTGTGTATATATATATATCTACTGTGTATATATATATCTCTACTGTGTATATATATATATATATCTCTACTGTGTATATATATCTCTACTGTGTATATATATATCTGTGTATATATATATCTACTGTGTATATATATATATATATACTGTCTACTGTGTATATATATATATATATATATCTCTACTGTGTATATATATATATATGTGTATATATATATCTACTGTGTGTATATATATATCTACTGTGTATATATATATATCTCTACTGTGTATATATATATATCTCTACTGTGTATATATATATCTCTACTGTGTATATATATCTCTACTGTGTATATATATATATCTCTACTGTGTATATATATATCTACTGTGTATATATATATCTCTACTGTGTATATATATATCTACTGTGTATATATATATCTACTGTGTATATATATATCTCTACTGTGTATATATATATATCTCTACTGTGTATATATATATCTACTGTGTATATATATCTCTATATATATATCTCTACTGTGTATATATATATATCTCTACTGTGTATATATATATCTACTACTGTGTATATATATATCTACTGTGTATATATATATCTCTCTACTGTGTATATATATATCTACTGTGTATATATATATATATATATATCTCTACTGTGTATATATATATCTACTGTGTATATATATATATATCTACTGTGTATATATATATCTCTGTGTATATATATACTGTGTATATATATATATCTACTGTGTATATATATATCTCTACTGTGTACTGTATATATATATATCTCTACTGTGTATATATATATCTCTACTGTGTATATATATCTACTGTGTATATATATATCTACTGTGTATATATATCTCTACTGTGTATATATATATCTCTACTGTGTATATATATATATATATCTACTGTGTATATATATATCTACTGTGTATATATATATCTCTACTGTGTATATATATATATCTGTATATATATATCTACTGTGTATATATATATATCTCTACTGTGTATATATATATATATCTACTGTGTGTATATATATATCTACTGTCTACTGTGTATATATATCTCTACTGTGTATATATATCTCTCTACTGTGTATATATATATCTACTGTGTATATATATATATCTACTGTGTATATATATATCTCTACTGTGTATATATATCTCTATATATATATCTCTATCTACTGTGTATATATATATATCTACTGTGTATATATATATCTCTACTGTGTATATATATATATCTCTACTGTGTATATATATATCTACTGTGTATATATATATATCTACTGTGTATATATATATCTCTACTGTGTATATATATATATCTCTACTGTGTATATATATATATCTCTACTGTGTATATATATATCTACTGTGTATATATATCTCTACTGTGTATATATATATCTACTGTGTATATATATATATCTACTCTACTGTGTATATATATATCTACTGTGTATATATATCTCTACTGTGTATATATATATATCTCTACTGTGTATATATATCTCTACTGTGTATATATATCTCTACTGTATATATATATCTCTACTGTGTATATATATATATCTACTGTATATATATATCTACTGTGTACTGTGTATATATATCTACTGTGTATATATATATCTCTACTGTGTATATATATATATCTACTGTGTATATATATCTCTACTGTGTATATATATATATATCTCTACTGTGTATATATATATATATATATCTCTACTGTGTATATATATCTCTACTGTGTATATATATCTCTACTGTGTATATATATATATATACTGTGTATATATATATCTCTACTGTGTATATATATATCTCTACTGTGTATATATATATATATCTCTACTGTGTATATATATATCTCTACTGTGTATATATATATCTCTACTGTGTATATATATATATATATCTCTACTGTGTGTATATATATATATCTCTACTGTATATATATATATATATCTCTACTGTATATACTGTATATATATATCTATATATATATCTACTGTGTATATATATATCTATATATATATCTCTACTGTGTATATATATATATATACTGTCTATATATCTCTACTGTGTATATATATATCTCTACTGTGTATATATATCTCTACTGTGTATATATATATCTCTACTGTGTATATATATATATCTACTGTGTATATATATATCTCTACTGTGTATATATATCTACTGTGTATATATATATATCTACTGTGTATATATATATCTCTACTGTGTATATATATATCTCTACTGTGTATATATATATCTACTGTGTATATATATATATCTACTGTGTATATATATATATCTACTGTGTATATATATATCTCTACTGTGTATATATATATCTCTACTGTGTATATATATATCTCTACTGTGTGTATATATATATATCTACTGTGTATATATATATCTCTACTGTGTATATATATATCTACTGTGTATATATATATCTACTGTGTATATATATATCTACTGTGTATATATATATATATATCTACTGTGTATATATATATATCTACTGTGTATATATATATATATATATATCTCTACTGTGTATATATATATCTCTACTGTGTATATATATATCTATATGTATATATATATCTACTGTGTATATATATCTCTACTGTGTATATATATATCTCTACTGTGTATATATATATCTCTACTGTGTATATATATATATCTCTACTGTGTATATATATATATCTACTGTGTATATATATATCTCTACTGTGTATATATATATCTCTACTGTGTATATATATATATCTCTACTGTGTATATATATATCTACTGTGTATATATATATATCTACTGTGTATATATATATCTCTACTGTGTATATATATCTGTGTATATATATATCTACTGTGTATATATATATATATATCTACTGTGTATATATATATATCTACTGTGTGTATATATATATCTCTACTGTGTATATATATATCTACTGTGTATATATATATATCTACTGTGTATATATATATCTCTACTGTGTATATATATATCTACTGTGTATATATATATATATATCTACTGTGTATATATATCTCTACTGTGTATATATATATCTACTGTGTATATATATATATATCTCTACTGTGTATATATATCTACTGTGTATATATATATCTCTACTGTGTATATATATATCTACTGTGTATATATATATCTCTACTGTGTATATATATATCTCTACTGTGTATATATATATATCTACTGTGTATATATATATATCTACTGTGTATATATATATCTCTACTGTGTATATATATATCTACTGTGTATATATATATCTCTACTGTATATATATATATCTCTACTGTGTATATATATATCTACTGTGTATATATATCTCTACTGTGTATATATATATCTCTACTGTGTATATATATATCTACTGTGTATATATATATCTCTACTGTGTATATATATCTCTACTGTGTATATATATATATCTATCTACTGTGTACTGTGTATATATATCTCTACTGTGTATATATATACTGTATATCTCTATATATATATCTCTACTGTGTATATATATATATCTACTGTGTATATATATCTCTACTGTGTATATATATATCTACTGTGTATATATATATCTACTGTGTATATATATATCTACTGTGTATATATATATCTCTACTGTGTATATATATATATATCTACTGTGTATATATATATCTACTGTGTATATATATATATATCTACTGTGTATATATATATCTACTGTGTATATATATATCTCTACTGTGTATATATATATCTACTGTGTATATATATATCTACTGTGTATATATATATATCTACTGTGTATATATATATCTACTGTGTATATATATATCTACTGTGTATATATATATCTCTACTACTGTGTATATATATATCTACTGTGTATATATATATCTCTACTGTGTATATATATCTCTACTGTGTATATATATATCTACTGTGTATATATATATCTACTGTGTATATATATATCTCTACTGTGTATATATATATCTACTGTGTATATATATATATCTACTGTGTATACATATATCTACTGTGTGTATATATATATATATATATGCTTGTTTTTATATGTTTTTTTTTACTGTCAGATAAAATCAATCAATCCAACCTGACCCATATAATCTGATTGACCTATAAGGGAAGGATAGAAATGTACTGAATTGCTACCTGGAGGAAAATGGGGGAGGGTCATGCTTTTTAATTTCGTTCAAGGGGAGGATTTAGTATTATTTATTAATCTAGTCATGTAATTAGTAATTGATAAAATGTCAGTATTTCTGTGTTTTAGTTGCTTATTAGGGTATATATTGATGTGTGCCAGATGATATATTGATGTGTCCCTCATCTCTGCTGGGCGCATAATATCAAGAATGACTATTGGCTATTTAGTGTGGTCTCAACAAATGATCCATAGCCTACAAGCTACGAAGCGCATGCTTGGAGAAGCACAGAGCAAAGTTATATTTCTAAGATGGCTGCTGGGATGGTGTAAATAAAACACTACATTACACACTGCAATGGATATTCCAACCCTGAGCGCCGGCCTGCTCTGCTCTTGCTGATCAAAAACGTTGTGTGCTGCCTAACCAGTGGCTGTGCTGTGTAGGCCTACTGTATGTTGGCAGTTCAGGAGGAGAGTCAAAGGATTCTTCCGAAAATAATTTTTGATTAGCTCTAATACAAAATATGTACAATCTTGTGCGCAGTCTAGCCTATAGCCTATGTTCTGTTCAGCTCAGTTTGAGAAGATGATAATTTTATTTTCCTTAACTAGGCAAGCCAGTGAAAAACAAATTATTATTTACAATGACGCCTTACACCAGCCAAACCCGGATGACGCTGGGTCAATTGTGTGCTGCCCTATGGGACTCCCAATCATGGATGGTTGTGATACAGCCTGGATTCAAACCAGGGTGTCTGTAGTGACACCCCTAGCACTGAGATGCAGTGCCTTAGAGGACTGGAGGACAACTTTGATAGTTTGCTACTAATTAATTGATTTTATTAAAAACAATATTTGTCTTGCCCATAATGTATTTTTGAGAGTTTTTGACCTCACAATAAGTCACATTTTATTAGGTTACATTGTGGTCCTGAAACTTGAAGCGACAGCTGCGGCAAAATCAATCAGAAATGGACAGCTCATTGTGGTGAAAGAAGGTAAATTGGATTCGTCATTATTCATTTTATCCGTCTTCATTTTAATTTACTGACAACAAGAGGGGTTTGTGTTGGAGCCTATTTCTTCCTATTTAAGAAAAAAGCCTACATGTTTGACAGAATAAATTAGGCTATAGGCTGCTATATCCATAGATTTGTTGAACAATTCTTCCACCCCCCATGCACTCTTTAAATAGCCTCCCTCCGTGTCAGTAAGGGGATGTTAAGTTAAAACCAAGAAATGAGGGGGTATGAGACCTACTTTTTATTAAAGAAAATCGCAAAAATCCCACGCCTGACCTTTGTTAGCTCAAGATAGAAAGTGGCTTTAGCAGTGGATACAGAGGAAGAGAAGGTAGAGAGGAGGGAGTGAAAGGATGATAGGTCCTCTGGAAGTTTAGTTTTCCTCCATTTTCGCTCTGGTGGGCGATAGATGACAACGATGTTAAGTTTGAGTGGACAAGTGACAGTGACAGCATGGAATTCAAATGAGGAGATGGACAAGTGAGACCAGGAGAAAGGAGAACATCTCCACATAGGAGAAATTAGTAGGCCTGTGCCACCCCCCGAGACGGCCAAATGCTCTCAGATTATGAGCTAAAATGCAGTCAGATGAAGAGAGAGCAGCTGGAGTAGCAGTGTTCTCTGGGGTGATCCATGTCTCCGACAGAGCCTTAAAGTCAAGGGACTGAAGGGCAGCATAGGCTGAGATGAACACCGAGTTCTTGACCGCAGATCTGTAGTTCCAAACGTTGCCAGAGACCAGGAGGTCCACATGGGTTGTGTGTGCAGGGTACACTAAATTAGAAGTGTTGCAGGCAAGGGTGGGGAGTGTTTGTAAAGCCTACAGGGAGAGAAGCAAACGGGTATAGAAAACACACACATAGTTGCCAAAGCTACAAAAGAGCAAAATGAGATCATATGAAAAGAACTAGGTAAGATAATCAAGTGACAGAGTCTAATCTTCCTCTCCTTCCTTCCTTGAACAACTCAAAAGAACCGTCTTTGTTTTCGGCGACAGTCATAGTTTTGCGACAAGACCCCCACTGACACGACCGCAGATTACAGCTGCTGATGACAAAATAGGGGAGACTGATTGCTAATTGCCTTGCAAAGGCAGTGGTGGAAAAAGTACTCAAATGTCATTCTTTAGTAAAAATGACTCAAGTAAAATTGAACGTTACCCAGTAAAATAATACTTGAGTAAAAGTCTAAAAATATCTGGTTTCAAATGTACTTACGTACAGTGGTAGAAAAAGTACTCATCGTCATACTTGAGTAAAAGTAAATGCTATACATCAAATTCCTTATATTAAGCAAACCAGACGGCACGTTTTTAAAATTATTTTTAATTACGGACAGACAGGGGCACACTTCAACACTCAGACATCATTTACAAACACAGTATTTGTGTTTCGTGAGTCCGCCAGATCAGAGGCAGTAGGGATGACAAAGTGTTATATTGATAAGTGCCCTAATTCTGTCCTGGCTGAGCATTTTTAAGTACATTTAGGTGTCAGGTAAAATGTATGGAGTAAAAAGTACATTATCTTCTTTAGGAATGTAGTGGAGTAAAAGTAAAAGTTGTCAAAAATATAGATAGTAAAGTACAGATACGACAAAAAATAACTGAAGTAGTACTTTAACCTTTCTAGGGCAGGGGTTGCGCTAGCGGAACACCTCGACAACATTCCGCTGAAAAGGCCGCGCGTGAAATTGAAAAATATTTTTTAGAAATGTGTAACTTTCGCACATTAACAAGTCCAATACAGCAAATGAAAGATACACATCTTGTTAATCTACACATAATTTCCGATTTAAAAAATGCTTTACAGAGAAAGAAAACTTATGATTATGTTAGGTCAGAGTCAAGTCACAAAAACACTGCCATTTTCCAGTCAAATATAGCAGTCACAAAAACACACACTACCATTTTCCAGTCAAATAGTCACAAAAACACACACTGCCATTTTCCAGTCAAATATAGCAGTCACAAAAACACACACTGCCATTTTCCAGTCAAATAGTCACAAAAAAGCATCTTCATCAGATGACACTCATATGACATCATGTTTCACAATTACATGTATGTTTCGTTCAATAATGTCCATATTTATATCCAAATATCTCAGTTTACATTGGCGCGTTACGTGCAGTAATGTTTTCATTCCAAACATCCGGTGATTTTGCAGAAATACTCATAAACATTGATAAAAGATGCAAGTGTTATTCACAGAATTAAAGATAGACTTATCCTCTTTGAAACCGCTGTGCCAGATTTAAAAAAAACTTTATGGAAAAAGCACAATCTGAGAATGGCGCTCAGAACCCTAAACAGCCAGAGGAATATCAGCCATTTTGGGGTCAACAGAAACTAGAAAAAACACTATAAATATTCACTTACCTTTGATGATCTTCATCAGAAGGCACTCCCAGGAATCCCAGTTCGACAATAAATTACTGATTTGTTCCATAAAGTTCCATAAAGCCCATCATTTAGCCACTTGTTGTTAGCGTGTTCAGCCCAGTAATCCATCTTCATGAGGTGCGAGCACTTCCTCCAGACAAAAACTCAAAAAGTTCCGTTACAGTCCATAGAAACAAGTCAAATGATGTATGCAATCAATATTTAGGATGTTCTTATCATAAATCATCCATAAGGTTCCAACCGGAGAATTTCATTGTCTGAAGAAAAGCATTGGAATGAGAGCAAACTCTGTCGGGAGCGCGCGTCATGAGACCGAGTCTCTCTGCCAGATCACTCACTCAAAGAGCTATTATGAGCCCCTCCTTTATAGTAGAAACCTCAAACCAGTTTCTAAAGACATCTCGTGGAAGCCCTAGGAAGTGCATCCTCATTCATATCTCACTGGGATTTCAATAGGCACTGTTTTGAAAATCAATTTCTCACTTCCTGTTTGGATTTCTTCTCAGGTTTATGCCTGCCATATGAGTTCTGTTATACTCACAGACATAGAAACTTCAGAGTGTTTTCTATCCAATACTAGTAATAATATGCATATATTAGCATCTGGGACAGAGTAAGAGGCATTTCAGTCTGGGCACGCTATTCATCCAAAAGTGAAAATGCTGCCCCCTATCCCAAAAGTATTTGTACTTACAGTGCCTTGCAAAAGTATTCACCCCCCTTGGCGTTTTTCCTTTTTTTTGCGTTACAACCTGTAATTTAAATAGATTTCTATTTGGATTTCATGTAATGGACATACACAAAATAGTCCAAATTGGTGAAGTGAAATGAAAAAAAAATGTTAAAAAAAATTACAACTGAAAAGTCGTGCCTGCATATGTATTCACCCTCTTTGCTATGAAGCCCCTAAATATGATCTGGAGCAACCAGTTACCTTCAGAAGTGACATAATTAGTTAAATAAAGTCCACCTGTGTGCAATCTAATTGTCACATGATCTGTCACATGATCTCAGTATATATACAACTGTTCTGAAAGGACCCAGAGTCTGCAACACCACTAAGCAAGGGGCACCACCAAGCAAGTGGTACCATGAAGACCAAGGAGCTCTCCAAACAGGTCAGGGACCAAGTTGTGAAGAAGTACAGATTAGGGTTGTTGTTTTTTTAAATATCTGAAACTTTGAACATCCCACGGAGCACCATTAAATCCATTATTAAAAAATGGAAAGAATATGGCACCACAACAAACCTGCCAAGAGGGGGCCTCCCACCAAAACTCACGGATCAGGCAAGGAGGGCATTAATCAGAGAGGCAACAAAGAGACCAAAGATAACCTTGAAGGAGCTGCAAAGCTCTACAGTGGAGATTGGAGTATCTGTCCATAGGATCACTTTAATTAAGCCATACACTCCACAGAGCTGGGCTTTCTGGAAGAGTGGCCATAAAAAAATAAGCAAACATGTTTGGTGTTCACCAAAAGTCATGTGGGAGACTCCCCAAACCTATGGAAGTAGGTACTCTGGTCAGATGAGACTAAAATTGAGCTTTTTGACCATCAAGAAAAACGCTATGTCTGGCGCAAACCCAACACCTCTCATCACCCCGAGATTACTATCCCCACAGTGAAGCATGGTGGTAGCAGCATCATGCTGTGGGGATGTTTTTCATTGGCAGGGAGTGGGAAACTGGTCAGAATTGAAGGAATGATGGATGACGCTAATACAGGGAATTTCTTAAGGGAAACCTGTTTCAGTCCTCCAGATTTGAGACTGGGACGGAGGTTCACCTTCCAGCAGGACAATGACCCTAAGCATACTGCTAAAGCAACACTCAAGTGGTTTAAGGGGAAACATGTAAATGTCTTGAAATGGCCAGGTCAAAGCCCAGACCTCAATCCAATTGAGAATCTGTGGTATGACTTAAAGATTGCTGTACACCAGCGGGAACCCATCCAACGTGAAGGAGCTGGAGCAGTTCTGCCTTGAAGAATGGGCAGAAATCCCAGTGGCTAGATGTGCCAAGCTTAGAGAGACATACCCCAACTAGTTTGTTTCACAATAAAACATATTTTGCATCTTCAAAGTGGTAGGCATGTTGTGTAAATCAAATGATACAACCTCCCCCCCAAAAATATATTTTAATTACAGGTAAGGCAACAAAATAGGAAAAATGCCAAGGGGATGAAAACTTTTGCAAGCCACTGTACACCACTGCCTCCACCACAACTGATTGCCTAGGAGAGAAGAAACCACTCCCCCCCAATACAGCTACTGATTACGAAAAAAACAACAGTCACAGATTGCCCTGCCCCTTAATCCTGGTTGATGTGTCAACAATCATCTCCAAATTATGAGCAGTCAGCAAGTTGGACACTGGGAACAACAGTAGGGGTGCAAAGATTTCCTTCATAGTAAAAACATCGCTTGAATCTATCATCATGTTTGCAGAATATGTTTTAATACCACACAAATTACCAAAATGACAGGCTAAGAACTAGACACCAATTAGGAAACTGGGAAGTCAGGCAGCACTTAAAGTAGATGTCCCTAGCACTTTTGACCCTCTCTCGTTGGGTTAAGCCACGGAAGAAGAGTAACCAGCAGTTAAAGCTCACATTTACCTGTGTCAGTAGGCCTTCTGTGTCTGTGGTGGACAGGTAGACATAACGTTTGAAAGTACCATGCTCAGATTCCTAATGATGTCTCAGGTTAAATTATTTGCAAAAAGGGACAGTTTCGTTGCAGAGAAGACACACTGATTTAGCATTGGAGAAATATGATATGAAGAACAGATAGGCCTGTCTCTCTGTCGGTTGTTAGCCTGTCATTTTGGTAATTTGTGTGGTATTAAAAAAGATTCTGCAAACATAATGATAGATTCAAGCAATGTTTTTACTATGAAGGAGATCTTTGCACCCTTACTGTTGTGCACAGTGGTCTGCAAACCCACAACCTTCTGGCCCGTAGTCCTGTGCTAACAAAATGTTTTCTGTTGCCATGTAATCAGAGTGTAAAGTACACCGTCACCTTCAGGGCAGTCTCTGGGAGCACGTGCTCGCAATTTGTCAAATAAATCACTTCAAGAAGTAGTCTACCTGTGAACATTCTTCCACTCCAAAATAATTGCAGCTTTCAAACAGTTCATGTACACTCACTACATTTGACGAATGGAAATAGACATCTGTTTACAAAACACCAAGAATTATGCCAAATGACATTTGCCGATTGCCATTGATTAGGTCTATATTAATTAGGTCTATATTGATTAGGTCTATATTAATTAGGTCTATATTGATTAGGTCTATATTAATTAGGTCTATATTGATTAGGCCCATATTGATTAGGCCTATATTGATTAGGTCTATATTAATTAGGTCTATATTGATTAGGTCTATATTAATTAGGTCTATATTGATTAGGTCTATATTGATTAGGCCTATATTGATTAGGTCTATATTAATTAGGTCTATATTGATTAGGTCTATATTAATTAGGTCTATATTGATTAGGCCCATATTGATTAGGCCTATATTGATTAGGTCTATATTAATTAGGTCTATATTGATTAGGCCTATATTGTTTAGGTCTATATTGATTAGGTCTATATTGATTTGGCCTATATTGATTAGGTCTATATTAATTAGGTCTATATTGATTAGGCCTACATTAATTGATGCGTCTCGCTTATAAATTGAGCTTTTGTTTTGCCTGAAATGTTGGGACACTTGAAATGAGTCTGGAACTGTCCCGGGAAAAACGACATGGTCACTCTAACCCACATGGTTAATTTACAAGACTTGGATACAATGTGCGTTACTATGCTTTTCAAACAGGCCTACCTGTAGCCAGAGATGTAAAATAGGTGGTAAAACTCTAGGCCTACACCACTCCCCGGTAACCGACCCTCCACTAGGCCTACACCACTCCCCGGTAACCGACCCTCCACTAGGCCTACACCACTCCCCGGTAACCGACCCTTCACTAGGCCTACACCACTCCCGGGTAACCGACCCTTCACTAGGCCTACACCACTCCCTGGTAAGCGACCCTCCACTAGGCCTACACCATTCCCTGGTAACCGACCCACCACTAGGCCTACACCGCTGCCGGTAACCGACCCTCCGATATGCCTACACTGCTGCCGGTAACCAACCCTCCACTAGGCTTCAACCGCTGCCGGTAACCGACCCTCTACTAGACCTACACCACTGCCTGCTGGTAACCGACCCTCCACTAGGCCTACACCACTCCCCGGTAACCGACCCTCCACTAGGCCTACACCGCTACCAGTAACCGACCCTCCACTAGGCCTACACCACTGCCGGTAACAGACCCTCCACTTGGCCTACACCACTCCCCGGTAACCGACCCACCACTAGGCCTACACCGCTGCCGGTAACCAACCCTCCACTAGGCCTACACCACTCCCCGGTAACCGACCCTTCACTAGGCCTACACCACTGCCGGTAACCAACCCTCCACTAGGCCTACACCACTCCCCGGTAACCGACCCTTCACTAGGCCTACACCACTCCCTGGTAAGCGACCCTCCACTAGGCCTACACCATTCCCTGGTAACCGACCCACCACTAGGCCTACACCGCTGCCGGTAACCGACCCTCCGCTATGCCTACACCGCTGCCGGTAACCGACCCTCCGTTATGCCTACACTGCTGCCGGTAACCAACCCTCCACTAGGCTTCAACCACTGCCGGTAACCGACCCTCTACTAGACCTACACCACTGCCTGCTGGTAACCGACCCTCCACTAGGCCTACACCACTGCCGGTAACCGACCCTCCACTTGGCCTACACCACTCCCCGGTAACCGACCCACCACTAGGCCTACACCGCTGCTGGTAACCGACCCTCCACTAGGCCTACACCACTCCCGGGTAACCGACCCTTCACTAGGCCTACACCACTCCCTGGTAAGCGACCCTCCACTAGGCCTACACCATTCCCTGGTAACCGACCCACCACTAGGCCTACACCGCTGCCGGTAACCGACCCTCCGCTATGCCTACACTGCTGCCGGTAACTAACCCTCCACTAGGCTTCAACCGCTGCCGGTAACCGACCCTCTACTAGACCTACACCACTGCCTGCTGGTAACCAACCCTCCACTAGGCCTACACCACTCCCCGGTAACCGACCTTCCACTAGGCCTACACCGCTACCGGTAACCGACCCTCCACTAGGCCTACAGCACTCCTGGTAACCGACCCTCCACTAGGTACACCACTCCCCGGTAACCAACCTTCCACTAGGCCTACACCGCTACCGGTAACCAACCTGCCGCTAGGCCTACACCCCTCCCCGGTAGCCTACCCTCTCGGGTGCTGAGGAGTAGTTTTCTCTGTTCATAAAGGAGTAAGAAAGGCCTAGTTCACAAATTTTGTGGAAAATGTGGTTTTACTTGTATATGTACAGTTGAAGTCAGAAGTTTACATACACTTAGGTTGGAGTCATTAAAACTAGTTTTTCAACCACTCCACAAATTTCTTGTTAACAATCTATAGTTTTGGAAAATTATGTGGATATATTTAAGCAACATCTCAAGACATCAGTCAGTAGCTTGGTCGCAAACGGGTCTTCCAAATGGACAATGACCCCAAGCATACTTCCAAAGTTGTTGCAAAATGGCTTAAGGACAACAAAGTCAAGGTATTCGAGTGGCCATCACAAAGCCCTGACCTCAATTCTATAGAACATTTGTGGGCAGAACTGAAAAAGTGTGTACAAACAAGGAGTACTACCAACCTGACTCAGTTACACCAGCTCTGTCAGGAGGAAGGGGCCTAAATTCTGCCAACTTGTTGTGGGAAGCTTGTGGAAGGCTACCCCAAATGTTAGACATAAATTAAACAATTTAAAGGCAATGCTACCAAATACTAATTGAGTGTATGTAAACTTCTGACCCACTGGGAATGTGATGAAAGAAATAGAAGCTGAAATAAATTATTCTCTCTACTATTATTCTGAGATTTCACATTCTTAAAATAAAGTGATGATCCTAACTGACCTAAGACAGGGAAGTTTTACTAGGATTAAATGTCAGGAATGATGAAAAACTGAGTTTAAATGTACTTGGCTAAGGTGTATGTAAACTTCCGACTTCAACTGTACATAGAGCTCAAGCGGCAAAATAAAAAGATTTGGATTGTTTGGAGTGCCAAGAGTGTGTAAAGCTGTCATCCAGGCATAGGGTGGCTACTTTGAAGAATCTAAAATTTGAAATATATTTAGATACACGTTTTTGGTTACTACATGATTCCTTGTGTGTTATTTCATAGATTTGATGTCTTCACTATTATTCTACAATGTAGAAAATAGTCAAAGAAAGAAAAACCCTTGAATGAGTATGTGTGTCCAAACGTTTGACTGGTACTGTATAACATTTCTTTTTACCAGTTTTTACCAGCACCCTTCTTCTCCCGGCTGTGCCTGTGCATATAAAGCCAGTGCAAAACTTGACTCCAAGCAATCCAAATCTTTTTATTTTGCTGCTTGAGCTCTATGCACATTGAAAACAGGCTTAGAGGTCTTTCATACTGCCTGCCTATTTTTAATTCTAAAGCGGTGGGATTGGTCACACTTCGTCTCATTAGCATGGAAGCTGTGGGTTATAACTCTTCCGCCACGGCAGGATGTGGAGCTGTGTGGAAGGAAAGCGGGAGGCAACAAGCGCGCCTGCTTGACTTTCAGCACAGTTCAGAGAAGCTGATGTTGTTGCTGTTGAGAGGAGGCATTTTCACCATTTTGAGGTGATCTAATCTGTAAAAGTGAAGCGGTTTGGCTCTGTTAAACTAACCAACTAACCCGCGGGCTTTGAAAATGATGCGTGGCATTTTAACAGGTTGGCATCGTTGGATTTTTGGATTCATAACACTAGAAATGTTATTTGTCTACCTGGCTGAGTCTGAGGGAAATACTCTGAAATACCAGACCAACGAGGAGGGAAGTCCAGGAACAGTGATCGGAAACCTGGCCAAGGACATGTCCTTGAGTCGCTCTTTTAGCTCCAAGACTAATTTTAGAATGATGAAACAATTCAACAATTCTTTTATCAGGGTGAGAGAAACCGACGGGGAGCTTACTGTCGGGGAAAGGATTGACAGAGAGAGAATCTGCAGGCACACTTTACAGTGTCTCATCACTTTTGATGTTGTCAGTTTTTCAAAAGAGAGGTACAATTTGATTCATGTCGAGGTGGAGGTAAAAGACATTAATGATAACTCTCCGGAGTTTCCAAACAAGGAATCTACAGTGGAGATTTCTGAAAATTCTGATGTGGGGTTCCGTATTCCTTTGGACCCAGCCGAGGACGCTGACGTCGGATCAAACTACATCCAAAGCTATCAAATTTCTGTCAACAGTCATTTTTCCATTGATGTGCTTTTGAGAGCAGATGGGGTTAAATATGCGGAGTTGGTGCTAATGAAAGAGTTAGACAGGGAGACTCAGTCATTTTATGTGATGCAGCTTATTGCCACCGACGGAGGAAACCCATTTAACTCGGGTTCAACAAAAATAACCATAACAGTGACAGACTTCAATGACAACCGTCCTGTTTTTGACCAGAATAATTTCTCGGTCACTTTACCCGAGGACGCACCGGTTGGATTCGTTTTATTGGACTTAAATGCAGTTGATCCAGATGAGGGTTTAAACGGAGAGGTGGTCTATGGATTCGGAAAACAGGTTTCTGCGGAGATCCGAGCACTTTTCGAAGTGTACAGTAAATCCGGGCGCCTAACGCTCAAGAACCCAGTGGATTTTGAGACCAAGAAAACATATGAGTTAGACGTGCAGGCGACTGATCTTGGAGCCAACCCGATCCCCGCTATCTGTAAAATAATAATTAATGTCAAAGACGTTAATGACAATGCCCCAGAAATAAGTATTACGCCAATGACCTCCATCTCAACAGGCATCGCATATATCAGCGAGACCGCAGACAAGGACAGCCTAGTGGCGTTGATCAGCACCGCGGACAGGGACTCGGGCGTTAACAGCCAGGTCCATTGCACCTTATATGGGCACGACCATTTCAAACTTAAACAGGCATATGAGGACAGCTACATGATTGTCACCGCAGCAGCCCTGGACAGGGAGAAGATAAGCGAGTACAATTTAACTGTGATGGCTGAAGATTTCGGGTCACCTCCATTGAGAAAGATCACACAATACACCATAAGGCTAAGCGACGAGAATGACAACGCCCCACACTTTACTAAACATGTCTATGAAGTTTCTGTCGTAGAAAATAATGCACCAGGGTCATATATTACAACTGTTGAGGCCAGAGATGCAGACTTGGGAACTAATGGCAAAATTACATACAGACTATTAGACAGTGTTATAATGGGATCACCTGTCAACACGTTTGTATCTCTAAATGCAATCTCTGGTTCAATATATGCACTGAGAAGCTTCAACTATGAAGTCATGAAACATCTGGAGGTACACATCCAGGCAAGTGATGGGGGCTCACCCCAGCTTCAGAGCAGTGCCATCATCAATCTAAAAATAGTTGATCAGAATGACAACTCTCCATCCATCATGGAGCCCGTCCTTAATAAGGGATCTGCTGAGGTTTTCCTGCCCAAACATGCACCTGCAGGTTATGTTGTCACCCAGATAAAGGCCATGGATGCTGATGAAGGCATAAACGCGCAGCTGTCTTACAATATCACAGAGGGGGGACACTTGGGTTTCTCCATTAACAAGGTTACTGGGAAGTTACACGTGAGTTGTGAGCTGAACTATGACCTGTCTGAAACACTGAGAGTCCTCGTGGCTGTCAACGATAATGGAACACCTTCTCTGACCTCCACGGCCACTATACACCTCACTCTCATCGAAGGCACCCCTCCCAGTGTTCCTGCTATGGTCCAAAATGACAGCGAGGAAGTCTTTGAATGGGACATGTCCATTGCCATTATCATTGCCTTAGCAGGGAGCTGCTCCCTCCTCTTGCTAGGCATCATCCTGATCACTACCACCTGCAGTCGACACAAACGGGAGAAGAGAGAGGCGGGATGCAATGACAAAGTAGACATACAACATGTGGAGAAGGGGGAGAGCAGCCATATTGATTCATTGATCACCAACCACAAAAGCAATGCGTTTGATGTACACCCTTTTCCTGAGAAAGCACTGTTGGCCTCCAGCAACACAATAAAAACAGCCCCAGGTGATGGCAGACAAGAACAAGAGTGTGACTTTGACAACAGGATAATGGAGAGTAAATTAGAGGTAAGTCGTTGTGACTCACTGTATGGATTGGCTGTTTTGTTGTAGTATTTTTCCCCATCAAAACTTGTATGTGTGAGTATTGTGTTTGCCTCTTCACAGGGTTATTCGACACTGCCTGGCTATAGGAAAGAAACCCTCCGACCCATAACCATATGGAAGGGCAACTCATTCACAACCATCTCAGCCAGAGATCCTCAGTTCAGTGGGAAGGACAGTGGGAAAGGAGACAGTGACTTTAATGACAGTGACTCTGACATCAGTGGGGATGGACACAAAAAAGACTCCCTACCGATAAACAGTAAGTACTACTAATCAATCACAGGATGTTCATGTGATTTTAGACACATTAATGACACATTATTAAAAAAAATCCATAAAAGGCATCACCCTCTGTGATGTTCTCAAGCTCTTTATGGTCAGATAGTAAATGATAATGGTGTATCATAAAATCCAGGCTATTATACCCCAACATATGCAGCACGGTTCACCAAGGGCTAACAGTTTTGGTTGTTGTGTTGTTTCCACAGGTCTCTGGGCCTGCACCAGTGAGTGTAAAATCCTAGGCCACTCAGACCGATGCTGGAGCCCCTCATCCTCTAGACCCAACACCAGCCTCTCCCACGGACCACACCTCTCAACCTTCTCCAAGACAGCCTCGTTGCCACGGAACACCCTGCAAAGAGACACCTACTACCAACAGGCTCACCTACCCAAGACCAACGGTCTGCAAAGCGTCTATGAAAAAGTCCAGCACCAAGAATTTGATTATATTCTGGTTTGTCCACCAACACCAGCCAGGATACTAGAGACTGGTGAGATATCCCTCCCGGAGTATGGACACTCTTAAATGAAATGGACAATAATCAAAGCTAATGTAATGAGTAATATGCATCTTTATATACTGTATAGCCTATTGTTTCAATGTTAGTGATTTGTGTGATTGTTCCCATATACTGTATGACTGTTTATTGTATAATGTGTCATATGCAAGATTTTATAAATTAAGAATATATTTTTTCATAATGATTCAATGTAAACTACAATTGTATTATAAATTTGGAAGAGCATGTTTGAACTTTTACTATTTAAAAGCATGGCCATTGGACCTTTAGGCTGAAAGGACCCTTTGTCAAGTGGGAAACAATCAATATCAAAATATGAACATGTTTGTAGTAAATTTTGTCACTAAGTCGCACAAATAAATATTTGAAACCAAATGATTGTTCTGTATGTAAAAAAAAAGACCGCTTAAATCTACAGTGTGCTTCCATACATTCATTTAGTTTCATTGAGTGAGAAATCAGCTCATGCAGTAGGTTACGACAGGCAATATAATGCCTGATAGCAACGTTAAGTTACATTACAGTTACGTTACGTTGCTTAACTTCATCCAAATAAGGAATAAGGATAAGGGATGATTTCTCTTAGAGGTAGCAACGTAGAAAAGCTAAATGACCAACACTACATGTTGGCTGTATGGTGTTGATCCTTGTCTCAAAGGCAAATCAAATCAAATTTTATTTGTCACATACACATGGTTAGCAGATGTTAATGTGAGTGTAGCGAAATGCTTGTGCTTCTAGTTCCGACAATGCAGTAATAACCAACAAGTAATCTAACCTAACAATTTCACAACAACTACCTTATACACACAAGTGTAAAGGGATAACGAATATGTACATAAAGATATATGAATGAGTGATGGTACAGAACGGCATAGGCAAGATGCAGTAGATGGTATCGAGTACAGTATATACGTATGAGATGAGTAATGTAGGGTATGTAAACATATAAAAGTGGCATTGTTAAAAGTGGCTAGTGATCCATCTATTACATAAAGATGGCAAGATGCAGTAGATGGTATAGGGTACAGTATATACATATGAGATGAGTAATGTAGGGTACGTAAACATAGAAAGTGGCATTGTTTAAAGTGGCTAGTGATACATTTTTTTTACATCAATTTTTCCATTATTAAAGTGGCTGGAGTTGAGCCAGTATGTTGGCAGCAGCCACTCAATGTTAGTGGTGGCTGTTTAACAGTCTGATGGCCTTGAGATAGAAGCTATTGTGCAGACCTCACTACCCTCTGGAGAGCCTTACGGTTGTGGGCGGAGCAGTTGCCGTACCAGGCGGCGATACACACTGACAGGATGCTCTCGATTGTCCATTTGTAAAAGTGGACAAGAGTGCTTTTGGTGACAAGCCGAATTTCTTCAGCCTTCTGAGGTTGAAGAGGCGCTGTTGCGCCTTCACCACACTGTCTGTGTGGGTGGACCAATTCAGTTTGTCCGTGATGTGTAATCCGAGGAACTTAAAACTTACTACCCTCTCCACTACTGTCCCGTCGATGTGGATAGGGGGGTGCTCCCTCTGCTGTTTCCTGAAGTTCAAGATCATCTCCTTTTATTGTTGACGTTGAGTGTGAGGTTATTTTCCTGACACCACACTCTGAGGGCCCTCACCTCCTCCCTGTAGGCCGTCTCGTCGTTGTTGGTAATCAAGCCTACCACTGTTGTGTCGTCTGCAAACTTGATGATTGAGTTGGAGGCGTGCATGCCCACTACGTGGGTGAACAGGGAGTACAGAAGAGGGATCAGAACGCACCCTTGTGCGGACCCAGTGCTGAAGATCAGTGGGTCGAGATGTTGTTACCTACCCTCATCACCTGGGGGCGGCCCTTCAGGAAGTCCAGTACCCAGTTGCACAGGGCGGGGTCGAGACCCAGGGTCTCAAGCTTGATGACGAGTTTGGAGGGTACTATGGTGTTAAACGCTGAGCTGTCGTCAATGAACAGCATTCTCACATAGGTATTCCACTTGTCCAGATGGGTTAGGGCAGTGTGCAGTGTGGTTGCGATTGCATCGTCTGTGGACCTATTGGGGCGGTAAGCAAATTGGAGTGGGTCTAGGGTGTCAGTTAGGGTGGAGGTGATATGGTCCTTGACTAGTCTCTCAAAGCACTTCATGATGATGGAAGTGAGTGCTACGGGGCGGTAGTTGTTTAGCTCAGTTACCTTAGCTTTCTTGGGAACAGGAACAATGGTGTGGGAACAGCAGACTGGGATAGGGATTGATTGAATATGTCCGTAAACACACCAGCCAGCTGGTCTGCCCATGCTCTGAGGATGCGGCTGGGAATGCCATCTGGCCCTGCAGCCATGCGAGGGATAACACGTTTTAATGTTTTACTCACGTCGGCTGCAGTGAAGGAGAGTCCGCAGGTTTTGGTAGCGGGCCGTGTCAGTGGCACTGTATTGTCCTCAAAGCGAGCAAAGAAGTTGTTTAGTCTGTCTGGGAGCAAGACATCCTGGTCCGCGATGGGGCTGGTTTTCTTTTTGTAATCCGTGATTGACTGTAGACCCTCCCACATACCTCTTTTGTCCGAGGCGTTGAATTGTGACACTACTTTTTCTCTATACTGACGCATAGCTTGTTTGATTGCCTTGCGGAGGGAATAGCTATACTGTTTGTATTCGGTCATGTTTCCCGTTACCTTGCCCTGGTTAAAAGCAGTGGTTCGCACTTTCAGTTTCGCGCGAATGCTGCCATCAATCCACGGTTTCTGGTTTGGGAATGTTTTAATTGTTGCTGTGGGTACGACATCGCTGATGCACTTGCTAATTAACTCGCTCCCCGAATCAGCATATTCGTCAATGTTATTGTTTAACGCAATGCGGAACTTATCCCAATCCACGTGATCGAAGCAATCTTGAAGCGTGGAATTGAACAGACCTGAGCACGGGAGCTTCCTGTTTTAGTTTCTGTCTATAGGCTGGAAGCAACAAAATGGAGTCGTGGTCAGATTTTCCGAAAGGAGGGTGGGCGAGGGCCTTATATGCGTCACAGAAGTTAGAATAGCAATGATCCAGGGTTTTACCAGCCCTATTAGCACAATCGATATGCTGATAGAATTTAGGGAGTCTTGTTTTCAGATTAGCCTTGTCAAAATCCCCAGCTACAATGAATGCAGCCTCAGGATATGTGGTTTCCAGTTTACATAGAGTCAAAGAAAGTTTTTTCAGGGCCATCGATGTGTCTGCTTGGGGGGGAATATATGTGATTATAATCGAAGAGAATTCTCTTGGTAGATAATGCGGTCGACATTGAACGTTACAGTCTCTTATGTCTCTCTGGAATGCTACCCTTGCTCGGATTTCATCAACCTTGTTGTCAAGAGACTGGACATTGGCGAGTAGTATGCTCGGGAGCGGTGCGCGATGTGCCCGTCTCCGGAGCCTGACCAGAAGAGCGCTTCGTCTGCCCCTTTTACGACGACGTTGTTTTGGTTCGCTGGCCGGGATCCGATCCATTGTCCTGGGTGGTGGATCAAACACAGGATCCGCTTCGGGAAAGTCGTATTCCTGGTCGTAATGATGGTGAGTTGACGTTGCTCTTGTATTCAGTAGTTCCTCCCGACTGTATGTAATAACTTAAGATTACCTGGAGTTTCCTAGGAAGGCGAAGCGAGGCAGACACACGTGCAGACACACGGTTGGATGTTGGTTGTGGCATTTTTGTGGCCGTTTTGTTTGTTTGCTTTGGCACCTTTCAACACCTCTCATTATCACATCTATGCATGCAACCACTCACTTTCACTACTGACTACATACACCATTGTTTATTGTATATAGGTTACTTCAGTAATTAAATATATTTTTGTTATTCCTTATCTCCATGTTGTCTCCCTTTTTGTTACGGGCTTTGAGCCAGTTTGTGACACCTGTAAGTAGCCTAAATGCAATAATTCCAATACATTTTCCTGAGCGCTGTAGTCTATTATATTATTTTGAGTTTGATTTTCTCGTGGGGCTTCGCTTTGATATTGACTGTGTGCATTGCTGCTCACTTAGCATTCTGACCTTTCTAAAGGCATACAGTATCAAGGCACAAGGCAGGACCCAGATGCAGACACAGGAGGCAGATGGTTGGAGTTTTACCATGTTTATTCATCCAAAGGGGTAGGCAAGAGAATGGTCGTGGACAGGCAAAAAGGTCAAAACCAGATTTTCTCCTATAGGTACCGAAGTGCAGACAGAATCAAGGTCAGGGCAGGCAGAGTCAAGGTCAGGGCAGGCAGGATGATCAGGCAGGCAGGAAAGTAGTCCAGAGTCAGGCAGGGGTCAGAACCGGGAAGACTATAAAAAGAGAATAGAAAAGGAGAACAGGAAAAACACCCTGGTTGACTTGACTAAACATACAAGACGAACTGGTACAGAGAGACAGGAAACACAGGGATAAATACACTGTGGAAAACAAGCGACACCTGGAGGGGGTGGAGAGAATCACAGGAACAGGTGAAACAGAATCAGGGCATGACAGAAACATACAGTTCGTCGGCTGCGAAGCCTCCTGTTGCTGTTGGTCGTCTCTTGAGATTTGGGGTTGTGACTCTTGTGTTTATGCTTTGCGGATCCATTGGAGCTTTTTACCTTTGGAAAGTCAGTGACAAAAATGTAAAACTTCATTTATCCTTCATGTGCCTCAATATGGGTCATTTTATTATGTCATTTACCATTTAAAATGCAGACTAGACGGGTAAATCTACCTTAACGTCAGGTGGGAGATTTTCGATGGTCTACCTGTACCCTGGGACCAAGTGGTATGCTGCAGTCTCTGCACCTTTTTCAGTGTCAAGCACAGTTAGAAAATCGAAAAATAGGACATCTTAGTTAACAAATCTCTGCATAATGTCTATCATTCATCATAAAATAACTATCTAATATAGCCTGTCAGTGGATGGTGTGTTGGACATTGGAAATTACATTTGGATTTGCCGGTCGGAATCTTATTAAACATCTGTTACACAATGACATTATTTCTATACCAACCTATTGAATTTCACATTAGAATCACATAGCTTTGATGTGAATATTTTGGGCATGTAACTCAGGCCTGGTGGTGGTGACTGTCTCATTAGAGATACTTGAATATTTATTTATGTAATAATGGGCTCACCTGTAGGGCAAAACATCTCAGGATAGATCCATGTCAAGGCCCTGCTGCCCTCCCTCTGAGACATTCTATTCAAATCAGCTATGTGATTGGACTACACATCATACGGTCTTTTAAGTGCTGCACAGGAGAACACAAGGAGGGAGGCAGTTTGAAGTATCGTGTCATGGCAGGACCTTGAAGTGAATATTAGAGCTAGAAAGCCTCCTGCCATATCTCCAGCTATTGTAATTGTAAAGGTTTGGGTTCTACAACTAGGGGTTTTGACCATGTGTAGTTGATAGCTGGCAAGTTAGATGCGTTTACTGTATGTATTATGCATAACCTTGAATATCCTTGTGACTGTAAAAATTGTGTGTCAATGGAAAGGTGGAGGAGGGGTCCATGGAAATCGATTACAATAATAATCTGGAAAGGTTCCGAACTGGGAGTGAGTAGAAATGACGAGGCGTTGGAGATTCATGACTTTCACACGGTGAAGTTGTCCTCTTATTCTCTCTTTGAAGTAGTTCAACTGAGAGTTGGCATGTGTAGCAAAGTTGTGAGCGTAAATACCCCATCTCTGTGACCCCTGATTCAGGGAATTACAGGAATTCAGTTGTCTGGAGGAGAGAAGCATTATATTAAATCTCAATTCAAAGCATTCCAGAGGTCAAGACACTCAACAAGGAGTCACTGATGTTTGACCTGGTACCTTGAGCTTTACTAAACTTAACTAACACATAATGTTATAACTGAACATATTACTAACTTTATGCAAAAGTATAGACCCCCCCCCCTTATGTTCTAGATACTCAAGGACATGTAATAATCCAGTAGTCGATTGGGCTTTACAGAAACAAATACATTTTGAAATGGAATGACATTTTAATGCCAATTGATAAGCATGTGGACATAATGTAGGAGTAATGGCCTGATGAGGTGTATTTCGCCCAGTCAGGAAGACTAAATAATGCCAGTGAAGTTTGACGAGAAGTCTCTGACCTGGGTAGCTGCTGACCGGCCATGAAGAACAGCAGCTACCTCAGCACCAAGATCCTGGACCTCTGTGGAGACCTGCCTATCTTCTGGCTCCAAACCACATATCCTAAAGGTCCCTCTCTCATGGCTCCTGCTATTCACATGGCTCAGTGATAGAATAAGAACCAGCACAAAGTCAGGAGATGTACTGTAGAACAGGAGTTTGTTGTTCTACAATGTGATAGAGATACAGTTGTTATATAACAAGATTATAGATTGTGATAGAGATATTCAGGTAACTGAGATTATAGATTGTGACAGAGGTATTCAGATAAATGAGATTATAGATTGTGATATAGATATTCAGGTAACTGAGATTATAGATTGTGATATAGATATTCAGATAACTGAGATTATAGATTGTGATAGAGATATTCAGGTAACTGAGATTATAGATTGTGATATAGATGTTCAGGTAACTGAGATTATAGATTGTGATATAGACATTCAGGTAACTGAGATTATAGATTGTGATGGAGATATCCATGTAACTGAGATTATAGATTATGATATAGATGTTCAGGTAACTGAGATTATAGATTGTGATATAGACATTCAGGTAACTGAGATTATAGATTGTGATGGAGATATCCATGTAACTGAGATTATAGATTATGATATAGATGTTCAGGTAACTGAGATTATAGATTGTGATATAGACATTCAGGTAACTGAGATTATAGATTGTGATGGAGATATCCATGTAACTGAGATTATAGAGATTCTGGAGCGGCGACTGAAACTGCGTTTTACACCACCATCAACAAAACACCAAATTATGTAATTTCTTATCAACAAATGATGTCGCATCCCTACAATAGAGTTCTAGACACTTGTAGAATCTATGGCAGGGTGCATTGAAGCTGTTCTGGTGGCCCAACGCCTTATTAAGAACCGTTATGTTGGTGTTTCCTTTCTTTTGGCAGTTATCTATAGTTATTATAGAATGAGATGTGACAGAATGTAAACTAGTGTCCTGTAGTTGTTATAGAATGAGATGTGATAGAATGTAAACTAGTGTCCTGTAGTTGTTATAGAATGAGATGTGATAGAATGTAAACTAGTGTCCTGTAGTTGTTATAGAATGAGATGTGATAGAATGTAAACTAGTGTCCTGTAGTTGTTATAGAATGAGATGTGATAGAATGTAAACTAGTTTCCTATAGTTGTTATAGAATGAGATGTGATAGAATGTAAACTAGTGTCCTGTAGTTGTTATAGAATGAGATGTGATAGAATGTAAACTAGTGTCCTGTAGTTGTTATAGAATGAGATGTGATAGAATGTAAACTAGTGTCCTGTAGTTGTTATAGAATGAGATGTGATAGAATGTAAACTAGTTTCCTATAGTTGTTATAGAATGAGATGTGATAGAATGTAAACTAGTGTCCTGTAGTTGTTATAGAATGAGATGTGACAGAATGTAAACTAGTGTCCTGTAGTTGTTATAGAATGAGATGTGACAGAATGTAAACTAGTGTCCTGTAGTTGTTATAGAATGAGATGTGACAGAATGTAAACTAGTGTCCTGTAGTTGTTATAGAATGAGATGTGATAGAATGTAAACTAGTGTCCTGTAGTTGTTATAGAATGAGATGTGACAGAATGTAAACTAGTGTCCTGTAGTTGTTATAGAATGAGATGTGACAGAATGTAAACTAGTGTCCTGTAGTTGTTATAGAATGAGATGTGATAGAATGTAAACTAGTGTCCTGTAGTTGTTATAGAATGAGATGTGATAGAATGTAAACTAGTTTCCTATAGTTGTTATAGAATGAGATGTGATAGAATGTAAACTAGTGTCCTGTAGTTGTTATAGAATGAGATGTGACAGAATGTAAACTAGTGTCCTGTAGTTGTTATAGAATGAGATGTGATAGAATGTAAACTAGTTTCCTGTAGTTGTTATAGAATGAGATGTGACAGAATGTAAACTAGTGTCCTGTAGTTGTTATAGAATGAGATGTGATAGAATGTAAACTAGTGTCCTGTAGTTGTTATAGAATGAGATGTGATAGAATGTAAACTAGTGTCCTGTAGTTGTTATAGAATGAGATGTGATAGAATGTAAACTAGTTTCCTGTAGTTGTTATAGAATGAGATGTGACAGAATGTAAACTAGTGTCCTGTAGTTATTATAGAATGAGATGTGATAGAATGTAAACTAGTTTCCTATAGTTGTTATAGAATGAGATGTGACAGAATGTAAACTAGTTTCCTGTAGTTGTTATAGAATGAGATGTGATAGAATGTAAACTAGTGTCCTGTAGTTGTTATAGAATGAGATGTGACAGAGATGTAAACTAGTGTCCTGTAGTTGTTATAGAATGAGATGTGACAGAATGTAAACTAGTGTCCTGTAGTTGTTATAGAATGAGATGTGATAGAATGTAAACTAGTGTCCTGTAGTTGTTATAGAATGAGATGTGACAGAGATGTAAACTAGTGTCCTGTAGTTGTTATAGAATGAGATGTGACAGAATGTAAACTAGTGTCCTGTAGTTGTTATAGAATGAGATGTGATAGAATGTAAACTAGTGTCCTGTAGTTGTTATAGAATGAGATGTGACAGAATGTAAACTAGTGTCCTGTAGTTGTTATAGAATGAGATGTGATAGAATGTAAACTAGTTTCCTGTAGTTGTTATAGAATGAGATGTGACAGAATGTAAACTAGTGTCCTGTAGTTGTTATAGAATGAGATGTGATAGAATGTAAACTAGTTTCCTGTAGTTATTATAGAATGAGATGTGACAGAATGTAAACTAGTGTCCTGTAGTTGTTATAGAATGAGATGTGACAGAGATGTGACGGGAGTGTTGTAGAACAGGGAATCCTCATTTACAGTAGAACTGTCCTGATCATCCACCTAATAGTAAACACAAACCAGTCAGTGAGCTGTAAACAGTATTTACATGCTTTTACCATTCCAATGTGTGTTTCAAAAGTTACTGAGACACCCTGAACACACTCAAGGTATTTGGAGACTTAAACAAAAGCCCCCTACTGTCTTACATTTAAAAAATAATCATGATCTTGAAATATGCAAGGAATCCTTGATATCGTTGTAACTAATTCAATTATTCAGCACGACTGAGCGAGACCGAGTGTATGTAGAATTGTGCTCGGAGGACATGTGTGGGTTCTAGTGGTTGTTGACCCAATACCCATGCCTCCTGTGGCTGCCTGGAACAGATGGAGAGAGGAGAACGAGAGACACACAGAGAGCCAAGCGTCAGTTTGATATGAAGGAGTTTGAGGCAGCTGCTGAGGAGAAGAACACAGTAAGTCATGCAGAGAATAGCACCTCCACAGAGGAGGAGGGGGAGGGGGAGGAGGAGGAGGCGGAGGAGGAGGGAGTGAGGAGGAGGGGGAGGAGGAGGAGGAGGAGGAGGAGGAGGGAGGAGGAGGAGGGGGAGGAGGAGGAGGAGGGGGAGGAGGAGGAGGAGGAGGAGGAGGAAGGGGAGGAGGAGGGGGAAGAGGATGAGGAGGAGGAGAAGGGGGAGGAGGAGGAGGAGGAGGGGGAGGAGGAGTCTGTGGGCTCATAAGCCACCGGCTCCACCTACAACCCAGAAAACCCTACCATGTAATAGTGGGAATACTGTATACGTTAAAGAGTTGTTTTCTTCAAGCTTTGATTTGATTACCCCCCCTCGGTTGTCTTTGTAAGACATAGTACTTCACTGAATGGTGAGTTTGGATGTCTGTGTGCTACAGTAAGTGATCTGTGCAAACCCACATTCAATGATCACACAATTTGTTGTAATTGGGTGTGTAGGTGTTAGATTGACAGCAGTAATCTAAAGTCACTAGCAGTAGGTGATAACAGACACCCCATGTTCATGGCCATGTGTTTCACAAACTGAAGTGAAAATCATTACCCCCTTAGCCACTGCACGTTGAATAAGGCACATTAGAACCGTGGGCTATGATTCAACTCGTTAGAGCTGTGGACTATCATTCAGCTTGTTAGAACTGTGGGCTATGATTCAACTCGTTAGAGCTGTGGACTATCATTCAGCTTGTTAGAAACCGTGGGCTATGATTCAACTCGTTAGAGCTGTGGACTATCATTCAGCTTGTTAGAACTGTGGGCTATGATTCAACTCGTTAGAGCTGTGGACTATCATTCAGCTTGTTAGAACCGTGGGCTATGATTCAACTCGTTAGAAACCTTGGGCTATGATTCAGCTCGTTAGAAACTGTGGGCTATGATTCAGCTCGTTAGAAACCGTGGGCTATGATTCAGCTCGTTAGAGCTGTGGGCTATGATTCAACTCGTTAGAAACCTTGGGCTATGATTCAACTCGTTAGAAACCTTGGGCTATGATTCAGCTCGTTAGAAACCGTGGGCTATGATTCAACTCGTTAGAAACCGTGGGCTATGATTCAACTCGTTAGAAACCTTGGGCTATGATTCAACTCGTTAGAAACCTTGGGCTATGATTCAGCTCGTTAGAAACCGTGGGCTATGATTCAACTCGTTAGAAACCGTGGGCTATGATTCAACTCGTTAGAAACCTTGGGCTATGATTCAGCTCGTTAGAAACCGTGGGCTATGATTCAGCTCGTTAGAAACCTTGGGCTATGATTCAGCTCGTTAGAAACCTTGGGCTATGATTCAACTCGTTAGACACCTTGGGCTATGATTCAACTCGTTAGAACCGTGGGCTATGATTCAACTCGTTAGAACCGTGGGCTATGATTCAGCTCGTTATAACCGTGGGCTATGATTCAGCTCGTTAGAAACCTTGGGCTATGATTCAACTCGTTAGAACCGTGGGCCATGATTCAACTCATTAGAACCGTGGGCTATGATTCAACTCGTTAGAAACCTTGGGCTATGATTCAACTCATTAGAAACATGGGATATGATTCAGATCATTAGAAACCTTGGGCTATGATTCAGCTCGTTAGAACCGTGGGCTATGATTCAGCTCGTTAGAACCGTGGGCTATGATTCAACTCGTTAGAAACCTTGGGCTATGATTCAGCTCGTTAGAACCGTGGGATTTTAATCAGCTCGTTAGAACCGTGGGCTATAATTCTGCTCGTTAGAACCGTGGGCTATGATACAACTCATTAGAACCGTGGGCTATGCCTAAAAGAGGATTGTTGGAAAACTGAAAAGAAACGAGGTGCTGTATATCAAGTTCACGTGAAAACATCAAGCAGAAACATAAATAATTTCCCCTCTCACTCCACAGCGCGATCGGGGGCGAGAGGAGGGTGCCGTGACCTTTGACCCCATGCTAGACCACCAGGGGATTTTCTGCTCAGAGTGTCGACACAGCTACACCCACTGCCAGAGGATATGCGAACCCTTGGGCTACAACCACAGAGGCTGCCAGGTATCTTACCGAGATATTCTGCCTTGCCGCTGGTGGGTGGCGTGCATGTTAGGGGTTGTGTCAGTAGTACACGCCCACTTTCTCAAGCCTAATTCACCAAAGGTCTTAAAGGTCATGTTCTGTAAGCAACAATGTCATTTATATGCAGATATTTATTGTATAACTTTGTATTTGGTTACAAATACCGGATAGAGGCAGGTGAGTTCTGTTCCTTAGGACGAAACAGGGACTACAGCTCATGATTTAATAAGAAAAACACCAGTTAAGACACATTTCCACCTGGACCCTTGAGGCGATGTTTAACATATACAGCACGTATACCTTCTCAGCAGGCAATACTTCTCTGCAGGCAATACTGTACTTCTCTGCCGGCAATACTTCTCTGATGGCAATACTTCTCTGCAGGCAATACTGTACTTCTCTGCCGGCAATACTTCTCTGCTGGTAATACTTCTCTGCAGGCAATACTGTACTTCTCTGCCGGCAATACTTCTCTGCTGGCAATACTTCTCAGCAGGCAATACTTCTCTGCAGGCAATACTGTACTTCTCTGCCGGCAATACTTCTCTGCTGGCAATAATTCTCTGCAGGCAATACTGTACTTCTATGCTGGCAATACTTCTCTGCAGGCAATACTGTACTTCTCTGCCGGCAATACTTCTCTGCTGGCAATACTTCTCTGCAGGCAATACTGTACTT
Organism: Oncorhynchus nerka; assembly: GCF_034236695.1. NCBI lineage: Eukaryota > Metazoa > Chordata > Actinopteri > Salmoniformes > Salmonidae > Oncorhynchus > Oncorhynchus nerka. The sequence continues at coordinate 77,568,930 of NC_088398.1, read as the reverse complement.
CTCTGCTGGCAATACTTCTCTGCAGGCAATACTGTACTTCTCTGCCGGCAATACTTCTCTGCAGGCAATACTGTACTTCTCTGCTGGCAATACTTCTCTGCAGGCAATACTGTACTTCTCTGCTGGCAATACTTCTCTGCAGGCAATACTGTACTTCTCTGCCGGCAATACTTCTCTGCTGGCAATACTTCTCTGCAGGCAATACTGTACTTCTCTGCCGGCAATACTTCTCTGCTGGCAATACTTCTCTGCAGGCAATACTGTACTTCTCTGCTGGCAATACTTCTCTGCTGGCAATACTTCTCAGCAGGCAATACTTCTCTGCAGGCAATACTGTACTTCTCTGCCGGCAATACTTCTCTGCTGGCAATAATTCTCTGAAGGCAATACTGTACTTCTATGCTGGCAATACTTCTCTGCAGGCAATACTGTACATCTCTGCCGGCAATACTTCTCTGCAGGCAATACTGTACTTCTACATTTACATTTACATTTAAGTCATTTAGCAGACGCTCTTATCCAGAGCGACTTACAAATTGGTGCATTCACCTTATGACATCCAGTGGAGCAGCCACTTTACAATAGTGCATCTAAATCTTTTAAGGGGGGGTGAGAAGGATTACTTTATCCTATCCTAGGTATTCCTTAAAGAGGTGGGGTTTCAGGTGTCTCCGGAAGGTGGTGATTGACTCCGCTGTCCTGGCGTCCTGGGAGTTTGTTCCACCATTGGGGGGCCAGAGCAGCGAACAGTTTTGACTGGGCTGAGCGGGAACTGTACTTCCTCAGTGGTAGGGAGGCGAGCAGGCCAGAGGTGGATGAACGCAGTGCCCTTGTTTGGGTGTAGGGCCTGATCAGAGCCTGGAGGTACTGAGGTGCCGTTCCCCTCACAGCTCCGTAGGCAAGCACCATGGTCTTGTAGCGGATGCGAGCTTCAACTGGAAGCCAGTGGAGAGAGCGGAGGAGCGGGGTGACGTGAGAGAACTTGGGAAGGTTGAACACCAGACGGGCTGCGGCGTTCTGGATGAGTTGTAGGGGTTTAATGGCACAGGCAGGGAGCCCAGCCAACAGCGAGTTGCAGTAATCCAGACGGGAGATGACAAGTGCCTGGATTAGGACCTGCGCCGCTTCCTGTGTGAGGCAGGGTCGTACTCTGCGGATGTTGTAGAGCATGAACCTACAGGAACGGGCCACCGCCTTGATGTTAGTTGAGAACGACAGGGTGTTGTCCAGGATCACGCCAAGGTTCTTAGCGCTCTGGGAGGAGGACACAGTGGAGTTGTCAACCGTGATGGCGAGATCATGGAACGGGCAGTCCTTCCCGGGAGGAAGAGCAGCTCCGTCTTGCCGAGGTTCAGCTTGAGGTGGTGATCCGTCATCCACACTGATATGTCTGCCAGACATGCAGAGATGCGATTCGCCACCTGGTCATCAGAAGGGGGAAAGGAGAAGATTAATTGTGTGTCGTCTGCATAGCAATGATAGGAGAGACCATGTGAGGTTATGACAGAGCCAAGTGACTTGGTGTATAGCGAGAATAGGAGAGGGCCTAGAACAGAGCCCTGGGGGACACCAGTGGTGAGAGCACGTGGTGAGGAGACGGATTCTCGCCACGCCACCTGGTAGGAGCGACCTGTCAGGTAGGACCGCACCGGAGATGCCCAACTCGGAGAGGGTAGAGAGGAGGATCTGATGGTTCACAGTATCGAAGGCAGCCGATAGGTCTAGAAGGATGAGAGCAGAGGAGAGAGAGTTAGCTTTAGCAGAGCGGAGCGCCTCCGTGATACAGAGAAGAGCAGTCTCAGTTGAATGACTAGTCTTGAAACCTGACTGATTTGGATCAAGAAGGTCATTCTGAGAGAGATAGCGGGAGAGCTGGCCAAGGATGGCACGTTCAAGGGTTTTGGAGAGAAAAGAAAGAAGGGATACTGGTCTGTAGTTGTTGACATCGGAGGGATCGAGTGTAGGTTTTTTCAGAAGGGGTGCAACTCTCGCTCTCTTGAAGACGGAAGGGACGTAGCCAGCGGTCAGGGATGAGTTGATGAGCGAGGTGAGGTAATGGAGAAGGTCTCCGGAAATGGTCTGGAGAAGAGAGGAGGGGATAGGGTCAAGCGGGCAGGTTGTTGGGCGGCCGGCCGTCACAAGACGCGAGATTTCATCTGGAGAGAGAGGGGAGAAAGAGGTCAGAGCACAGGGTAGGGCAGTGTGAGCAGAACCAGCGGTGTCGTTTGACTTAGCAAACGAGGATCGGATGTCGTCGACCTTCTTTTCAAAATGGTTGACGAAGTCATCTGCAGAGAGAGGAGGGGGGGGGAGGGGATTCAGGAGGGAGGAGAAGGTGGCAAAGAGCTTCCTAGGGTTAGAGGCAGATGCTTGGAATTTAGAGTGGTAGAAAGTGGCTTTAGCAGCAGTGACAGAAGAGGAAAATGTAGAGAGGAGGGAGTGAAAGGATGCCAGGTCCGCAGGGAGGCGAGTTTTCCTCCATTTCCGCTCGGCTGCCCGGAGCCCTGTTCTCTGAGCTCGCAATGAGTCGTCGAGCCACGGAGCGGGAGGGGAGGACCGAGCCGGCCTGGAGGATAGGGGACATAGAGAGTCAAAGGATGCAGAAAGGGGAGGAGAGGAGGGTTGAGGAGGCAGAATCAGGAGATAGGTTGGAGAAGGTTTGAGCAGAGGGAAGAGATGATAGGATGGAAGAGGAGAGAGTAGCGGGGAGAGAGAGCGAAGGTTGGGACGGCGCGATACCATCCGAGTAGGGGCAGTGTGGGAAGTGTTGGATGAGAGCGAGAGGGAAAAGGATACAAGGTAGTGGTCGGAGACTTGGAGGGGAGTTGCAATGAGGTTAGTGGAAGAACAGCATCTAGTAAAGATGAGGTCGAGCGTATTGCCTGCCTTGTGAGTAGGGGGAAGGTGAGAGGAAGAGGTCAAAAGAGGAGAGGAGTGGAAAGAAGGAGGCAGAGAGGAATGAGTCAAAGGTAGACGTGGGGAGGTTAAAGTCGCCCAGAACTGTGAGAGGTGAGCCGTCCTCAGGAAAGGAGCTTATCAAGGCATCAAGCTCATTGATGAACTCTCCGAGGGAACCTGGAGGGCGATAAATGATAAGGATGTTAAGCTTGAAAGGGCTGGTAACTGTGACAGCATGGAATTCAAAGGAGGCGATAGACAGATGGGTAAGGGGAGAAAGAGAGAATGACCACTTGGGAGAGATGAGGATCCCGGTGCCACCACCCCGCTGACCAGAAGCTCTCGGGTGTGCGAGAACACGTGGGCGGACGAAGAGAGAGCAGTAGGAGTAGCGGTGTTGTCTGTGGTGATCCATGTTTCCGTCAGTGCCAAGAAGTCGAGGGGCTGGAGGGAGGCATAGGCTGAGATGAACTCTGCCTTGTTGGCCGCAGATCGGCAGTTCCAGAGGCTACCGGAGACCTGGAACTCCACGTGGGTCGTGCGCGCTGGGACCACCAGATTAGGGTGGCCGCGGCCACGCGGTGTGGAGCGTTTGTATGGTCTGTGCAGAGAGGAGAGAACAGGGATAGACAGACACATAGTTGACATGCTACAGAAGAGGCTACGCTAATGCAAAGGAGATTGGAATGACAAGTGGACTACACGTCTCGAATGTTCAGAAAGTTGAGCTTACGTAGCAAGAATCTTATTGACTAAAATGATTAAAAATGATACAGTACTGCTGAAGTAGGCTAGGTGGCAGTGGCTGCGTTGTTGACTTTGTAGGCTAGCTGGCAGTGGCTGCGTTGTTGATTACATTACGTTGCGTTAAAAGAACGACAATAGCTGGCTAGGTAACCTAGAAAATCGCTCTAGACTACACAATTATCTTTGATACAGAGACGGCTATGTAGCTAGCTATGTAGCTAGCTACGATCAAACAAATCAAACCGTTGTACTGTATTGAAATGAAATGAAAATGTGATACTACCTGTGGAGCGAGGCGGAATGCGACCGGGTTGTTGAGTTCTAATCGGTAGACGTTGGCTAGCTGTTAGTTAGCTAGCAGTGTCTCCTACGTTAAGGACGACAAATAGCTGGCTGCGTTGTTGATTCAGGGGCTAGCTGGCTAGCTAGCTAGCAGTGTTGATTACGTTACGTTGCGTTAAAAGAACGACAATAGCTGGCTAGGTAACCTAGAAAATCGCTCTAGACTACACAATTATCTACACAATTATCTTTGACACAGAGACGGCTATGTAGCTAGCTATGTAGACGGTGGGCGTTAGCTAGCTGGCTAGCTGCTGGGCAGATACGTTAGGACGACGAAATACGATAATTACGCAATTATCTTTGATACAAAGACGGCTATGTAGCTAGCTAAGAAGAAATTGCTAAGATTAGACAAATCAAACCGTTGTACTATAATGAAATGTAATGAAATGTAATGAAAAGTTATACTACCTGCAGACCGAAGTGCAGACCGAAGTGCGGATGCGACTGCTCGCTCCAACCCGGAAGTAGCAATACTTCTCTGCAGGCAATACTGTACTTCTCTGCTGGCAATACTTCTCTGCAGGCAATGCTGTACTTCTCTGCTGGCAATACTTCTCTGCAGACAATACTGTACTTCTTTGCCGGCAATACTTCTCTGCAGACAATACTGTACTTCTCTGCAGGCAATACTTCACTGCAGGCAATACTTCTCTGCCGGCAATACTTCTCTGCAGGCAATACTTCTCTGCCGGCAATACTTCTCTGCAGGCAATACTTCTCTGCAGGCAATACTTCTTTTCTCTGCAGGCAATACTTGAAAAAAAAAACATAAAAACAAATGTAGCACAGCAGTTTGCAGCTTTTGATTTAGAAATAAACATACCTTGTTTCTTTCTTCCCCTTTCAATATATTTTCAGTAAACAAAGCCTACCAATACTTTTTTTCTGCACAGCGCTGTATTTTATGGAATGTATGGAAATGAATACAGTGATCTGTATAAATTCTTAAAGAAGATAATGTACAGTTTCTATGACTGATACGGTTATGATGTAATGTTACCCCTGGTACTTAGTACAGTACATAGTGATTTTCATGTCGATCTATTCATTCAATGTCTGTTCTGTTTCCTCAGCAGTACGGGGCCCTGCAGTTAAAACTGATGTGACAGCAATGGTTACCACAATTCCCATCACAATTCAGCACCAGGTTGAAGGCAATGTAATTTGTGCACGTTGACATCTTCGTTGATGTGAACTAATGTGAAATGGGTGTCAGGGCAACCACGAGGACATTTGAGTAAAAATGACATTTCAGTAGAAACAACAGGAGAAAGGCATGGAGGGAGGTTAAGCAACCACATAACATGATCACAACGTCCAAAACATTTCCCCACCGCAACCAAGATTGGAATACATCTTAAATGTTTCCCCATCTGGAAATGAAAGGAAATCAGATCAGCCTATCTAAAAGCCATACGTCACCTTCCTAGATAATTGAAAAGGAACACACTGAGATCGAGTCGATGTCACACGGGACGATCCCTGCCTGTCAAATTGCAACAGATGTGAAATTCCATCAGATTTGTCTGTAAAGCGCCCATTGAAAGCATGTAGCAGTGTAAATACGAAAACAAAGAGATGCTTGTCTTGGTGCAGAGGTCTTTCCTGTTTTTTTTCTCCTTCTTTTTTCAGGGGGGGGGGGGCGAGGTGCTTATCACATCTGCAGTGCCCCTGCGCCTCCGTAGGCTATACAATATTAATCCCCCTCCCACGTCTGCAGATGCACTTAAAGGAAGGTGACATGCATGACATATCCAGGACCTCCTGATGGCTCGTGTTCTGGAGTGCAACCTCTAAGAGAGGCCCCAAGTACCCTGAAGTGATGTAAATTTGCAGAGGGAGTCCAATTTCCATCACTGTGCTGTCACTGCCAAGGTCATTAAACTAAATCAACTCGCCGTGTGTCACATAGCTCCCATTTTAAAGTCCCCTCAATAATGGAGCTATACTTGTACTGCAGATTGCAGAACACTATTGAATCCCTGACCTGACAGCACCAAGGAGCAAGATTAGCCTCGGCTATTTCATCTCTTGGAAATCACAGCCAGAAAAGTGCGTATGAATATGAGGTTACCATAAAATAATAAATTTATCATTTTGACACTATTGGATGTCAGAATGATATGAACTTTAGTAAAAGACTCTGTCAGATCTACTCTATATGGAACTTACGTCATTGAAGGTCAATTAAGAAGATCCTGTACACTGAAGGCTGCTACTGTCAACCTTGCACAGTGTGGATATATCATCGTTAATGAAACGACACGAGGGAAAACATTCTGACTCCATAGACAGCCAGAGAAGAAGACAGGAAATACTACCACAAGAAAAAAAGAAAAGAAAAAAAGCATTTATCCTGAGAGAAATCCATTGCCCAGAACAACAGAAGTTATGGTATCCTCGGGCCGCGTTCTAAGAAACTAGTTTTCTTTCACCCCCTTAGAAGAGAAATGTACTGCTGTAGAGGAGAAAGAGATGAATGTGTTGGAGGAGCAGCAGCCCCAGTTTGAGACAGTGGGGCCTTTTTGGTTGTTGTCTCCCCTCTGGAGCCATGCTTACCCAGGGAGCCCTTCAGGCCAGGGAACAAACAGGCCTCTGTGAACACTGACCCACTGTGCCCAGCAGCCAGACAGCAAACCTCCCCTCCCATGTTAATGGAAACCATAGACACAGAGTCCACCGCAGCCCAGGGACGGAGGGTGCCAGGCTTTTCTTGCATCCACCTGCACTTTGGTTATCGCCCATCAAAACAAGGACAGGCTGACAGGGTTTTGACTGCAGCCATGTGACACCACCAGACCGCAAACTCAAAATGTCTCTTTTTTTTCTTTCATTCACAGGTATTCACAGACACCTATATACCTCAATGTAGTATAATGTAGACACTTTAGCCTAGTAACAATTTTATTTGATACATGTGGTCTTAATTATCAAGCTTCTCCACTTTCGGGGAATTAGCAGTGAATATATTTTGGTTTATCTGTGGGACATGGCTTCCTACCTTTCGATGAAATTACGTTGAACCAACGTGAAATAGATGTTGAACTGAAGTCTGTGCCCAGTGGGTTGTTGTCGCGTCTAACACATTAGTAGCGCAAGCCACTCTGGCAGGCATTCACTGCATTTGATTGCATGCTTGCCATTACATCCAGACGTGAACAGAATAAGCGGTAGTGACAGTCCGTTTTGCACCTAACCCAGTACACAGAAAACCTTTTACATCTGCTCATTATGTTTACCCACGAGAGAGCACTGAAATACTTTCATTGTTAGTTGCATTTTCAGAAAAAGAGCCCTAACATGACTTAATTTTTTTTGCCATGGCAACATCCGCATCTAGACGTTACTTTTATTTTGTCTGGTATGGTGAGAATGAGCCTGGTTTTGGTACATGGATTAAAAGCTTTTTAATCCCACGGTTGAGTGACCACTAGCAGCTCTGCCTAGTGATCTGGCTCTCCCTGCTGTTTGCAGGTTTCTCTGAAGTTTTCCTGCATTAGGCTGTAGTGGCAGCCTTCTCACTGTTTTAGCATGCAAGGCCCAAATGCCTATTAATTAAATGCCTGCTGGTTCTGTACAAGAAGTCTTGCCTTGTTAATTCCAGTCCATTCAAACTGTATATTTCTTATCAAAGATCTGCTCGCATCCAACAATTTTTTAAATTTTTTAATGAAATGCTGCCATGATGCTGGGTGCCAGCCTCTCTCTGTCTAATCTAATCAAATCAAATTGTATTTGTCACATGAATACAACAGGTGTAGACCTTGCCGTAAAATGCTTACTTTACAAGCCTTTAACCAACAATGCAGTTCAAGAAATAGAGTTAAGAAAATATTTAAAACTAAATCATCTGAAGTAAAAAAGTTAATAATTGAGGCTATATACAGTAACAGTACCGAGTCTATGTGCGGAGGTACAGGTTAGTCAAGGTAATTGAGGCTATATACAGTAACAGTACCGAGTCTATGTGCGGAGGTACAGGTTAGTCAAGGTAATTGAGGCTATATACAGTAACAGTACCGAGTCTATGTGCGGAGGTACAGGTTAGTCAAGGTAATTGAGGCTATATACAGTAACAGTACCGAGTCTATGTGCGGAGGTACAGGTTAGTCAAGGTAATTGAGGCTATATACAGTAACAGTACCGAGTCTATGTGCGGAGGTACAGGTTAGTCAAGGTAATTGAGGCTATATACAGTAACAGTACCAGGTTAGTCAAGGTAATTGAGTCTATGTGCGGAGGTACAGGTTAGTCAAGGTAATTGAGGCTATATACAGTAACAGTACCGAGTCTATGTGCGGAGGTACAGGTTAGTCAAGGTAATTGAGGCTATATACAGTAACAGTACGAGTCTATGTGCGGAGGTACAGGTTAGTCAAGGTAATTGAGGCTATATACAGTAACAGTACCGAGTCTATGTGCGGAGGTACAGGTTAGTCAAGGTAATTGAGGCTATATACAGTAACAGTACCGAGTCTATGTGCGGAGGTACAGGTTAGTCAAGGTAATTGAGGCTATATACAGTAACAGTACCGAGTCTATGTGCGGAGGTACAGGTTAGTCAAGGTAATTGAGGCTATATACAGTAACAGTACCGAGTCTATGTGCGGAGGTACAGGTTAGTCAAGGTAATTGAGGCTATATACAGGGGGTAACAGTACCGAGTCTATGTGCGGAGGTACAGGTTAGTCAAGGTAATTGAGGTAATATGTACATGTAGGTAGGGGTAAAGTGACTCTGCGTAGATAATAAACAGGTTAGTTGAGGTAATTGAGGTCATATGTACATGTAGGTAGGGGTAAAGTGACTCTGCATAGATAATAGACAGGTTAGTTGAGGTAATTGAGGTCATATGTACATGTAGGTAGGGGTAAAGTGACTCTGCATAGATAATAAACAGGTTAGTTGAGGTAATTGAGGTCATTTGTACATGTAGGTAGGGGTGAAGTGACTATGCATAGATAATAAACAGGTTAGTTGAGGTAATTGAGGTCATATGTACATGTAGGTAGGGGTGAAGTGACTCTGCATAGATAATAAACAGGTAATTGAGGTCATATGTACATGTAGGTAGGGGTAAATTGACTATGCATAGATAATAAACAGGTAATTGAGGTCATATGTACATGTAGGTAGGGGTGAAGTGACTATGCATAGATAATAAACAGGTAATTGAGGTCATATGTACATGTAGGTAGGGGTGAAGTGACTATGCATAGATAATAAACAGGTAATTGAGGTCATATGTACATGTAGGTAGGGGTGAAGTGACTCTGCGTAGATAATAAACAACCTCTCTGTTTATTGAATGAGGTTGCATCTATAGTGTACTTGTTTTACTTAAATGTCTACACCTGTGTGTAGGTGGAGTGTAGGTGTATTCAGACTATTATAGAGGACTGTATGATTGTTTATTGTTGGGGACAACAAGAGCGATGTTTAGTCTGGTGAGAGTTTCCATATTACGTCTGATTACAGAGAAAGCCACAATGACAGAGGTGTGTTTTCTTCATTATACAGAGAGTGAGGGTATCACGTTTGAGGTAAGACCCAGATGCAGACAACGTTGAATTAACCACAGTTTAGTCATCCAACAGGGACAGGCAAAAGACAGGTCAATGACAGGCAGAGGTCAGTAATCCAGACAGGTGGGGAAAAGGTACCGGACGACAGGCTCAGGGTCAGTGTAGGCAGAGGTCAGTAATACAGACAGGTGGGGAAAAGGTACCGGACGACAGGCTCAGGGTCAGTGTAGGCAGAGGTCAGTAATACAGACAGGTGGGGCAAAGGTACCGGGCGACAGGCTCAGGGTCAGTGTAGACAGAGGTCAGTAATCCAGACAGGTGGGGAAAAGGTACCGGACGACAGGCTCAGGGTCAGTGTAGACAGGGGTCAGTAATCCAGACAGGTGGGGAAAAGGTACCGGGCGACAGGGTCAGGGTCAGTGTAGGCAGAGGTCAGTAATACAGACAGGTGGGGCAAAAGACAGGTGGGGCCGGGCGACAGGCTCAGGGTCAGGGTCAGTGTAGGCAGAGGTCAGTAATACAGACAGGTGGGGCAAGGGGTAGGCAGAGGTCAGCAGACAGGTGGGGCTCAGGGTCAGGGTCAGTGTAGGCAGAGGTCAGTAATACAGACAGGTGGGGCAAAGGTACCGGGGACAGGCTCAGGGTCAGTGTAGGCAGAGGTCTCAGACAGGTGGGGCAAAGGTACCGGGCGACAGGCTCAGGGTCAGTGTAGACAGAGGTCAGTAATACAGACAGGTGGGGCAAAGGTACCGGGCGACAGGCTCAGGGTCAGTGTAGGCAGAGGTCAGTAATACAGACAGGTGGGGAAAAGGTACCGGGCGACAGGCTCAGGGTCAGTGTAGGCAGAGGTCAGTAATACAGACAGGTGGGGAAAAGGTACCGGACGACAGGCTCAGGGTCAGTGTAGACAGGGGTCAGTAATCCAGACAGGTGGGGCAAAGGTACCGGGCGACAGGCTCAGGGTCAGTGTATGCTGAAAAGGTCAAAACCGGGAAAACTAGAGAACAGGAACAATAAAGAGACATGAACAGAGGGAAAACCACTGGTAGGCTTGATGAAACAAAACAAACTGGCAACAGACAAAACAGAGAACACAGGTATAAATACACAGGGGATAATGGAGAAGATGGGTGACACCTGGAGGGGGTGGAGACAATCACAAGACAGGTGAAGCAGATCAGGGTGTGACAGAGGGATTGTATAGACCTGATTTGAGAAAGGTTTACCACCCCTAAGGACAGACACTTCCTGCTTCCTGTCCCCCTAATGGACTTCCTGCTTCCTGTCCCCCTACTGGACTTGTACCTTGTTAGTACAAAAACACCCCCCAACCCCCGGCCCATGTTGCCTCCAATTCTTTCCGCAGTTGTGTCAAGTTGGCTGGATGTCCCTTGGGTGGTCGGCCATTCTTGATACACACGGGAAACTGTTGAACGTGAAAAATCCTGCAGCGTTGCAGTTCTTGACACAAACCGGTGCGCCTGGCATCTACTACCATACCCTGTTCAAAGACACTCTTGTCCATTCACCCTCTGAATGGCACACATACACAATCCATGTCTCAATTGTCTCAGGGCTTAAACATCCTTCTTTAACCTGTCTCATCCCCTTCATCTACACTGATTGGTGGATTTAACCTGTCTCCTCCCCTTCATCTACACTGATTGGTGGATTTAACCTGTCTCATCCCCTTCATTTACACAAATTGAAGTGACTTTAACAAGTGACATCAATAACGGATCATAGATTTCTCCTGGATTCACCTGGTCAGTCTGCCATGGTCACTCTGCCATGGTCAGTCTGCCATGGCCAGTCTATGTCAGTCTAATGTTTTGTACACTCAGTGGATATTATACAATGGGGTTGTTTCTCAAGCTTTCCCAATGTGTTTGCAGAAACCTTTCCACTGGTTTTGTACTCATGTTCTAAACGCACTTTAGCAGAGCAATAGATATCTCAAGGTACAAATCAAAACTTCACATGTCAAACTGTGAAGCTAGAAGGAAGTTCATTCACACAAATATCAAGAGGCTTTACAACATGAAAGCAGAAGTTGTCCAAAGCGTTGCTGGGAGTACTGACAAAGTTTATGAAGAAGAAAGTGAATGTGTTTTTAATCCTGTGCAGCACGTGCAACAATGAGAGGCTGAGTGCTTAGATATGCCACCCCTGGGGCAGGTGCTATACTTAAGTCTTACAACAGCCTCATTATCGCCTTCCACTCACATCAGGTCCTAGCAGCAGTTTGTCACAGACAGACTCCTCTCTGCCTGCCAGTAGGCATCAGACCAATACTCCTTCAACACTACTGTACATAATTACCATATGGACAGCATTTTGAGCCAGACTGAAGACTAAAAAGCCCTCCAGGCAGATTCCCTAGATAACAAAATGAATATTTTATCTAATTTCCATCTAATTTGCACCAAATTATTATACAGAAGTGAAATTTGTAATTAATTTATAGAACAGATCAAACACAGGTTCATACTTTGATTTTTTGGAGGGGGAGCTGTTATTTTGATGCTTTTAATCTCCTCTGCGTTTCACAGCATCTCTATATATAATCAAGCACTATTATAAAACATGCTGCAAATGAATAGCTGTCAGCACACATAGAATGCTTGTCTGGGTTGTGAAAGCAGTTCCATGGAGATGTCCCCTTTACCTGCCACCCAACTGATTAATTAATTTCACACTGTTAATTAAATCCACAGTCTGGGGAGTCTCGGCGCCACCCTGGGAAACCATATCTGGGTCTTGTGTGCACAGATATTACTTAGGGAAGGTCTGAGACAACTGCTCTCTCTGTCTCTCTCAGAAGTTGACACTGACGTTACCGTCTCTGAGGACGAAAGACCATGATGTGTCTCAATGTCATCTGCCAGTCATGGCAACACACTGCAGGGAACAGGACAGGACCACACCATTTTACTGTGACAGGACAAGGTCCAACAATAATTGACAACAAGAGAATATGAGAGAAAAGTGGGAATCTGATACAAAATACAAAGTTAACCAATTTATTTTCAAAATAACCCGTAGATGATTATAAAACATACTGTATATAGAAAGAAAAACCCTTTCACACCGTGCATTGTCCAAGTATAGCCGGTTATTTTAAATGTCTAAGTATAGCCAGTTATTTTAGATGTCCAAGTATAGCCGGTTATTTTAGATGTCTAAGTATAGCCGGTTATTTTAGATGTCTAAGTATAGCCAGTTATTTTAGATGTCCAAGTATAGCCGGTTATTTTAGACGTCTAAGTATAGCCAGTTATTTTAGATGTCTAAGTATAGCTGGTTATTTGAAATGCCTAAGTATAGCCGGTTATTTTAAATATCTAAGTATAGCCAGTTATTTTAGATGTCTAAGTATAGCCAGTTATTTTAGATGTCTAAGTATAGCCGGTTATTTTAGATGTCTAAGTATAGCCGGTTATTTTAGATGTCTAAGTATAGCCAGTTATTTTAAATGCCTAAGTATAGCCGGTTATTTTAAATGTCTAAGTATAGCCGGTTATTTTAGATGTCTAAATATAGCTGTTTATTTTAGATGTCTAAGTATAGCCAGTTATTTTAGATGTCTAAGTATAGCCGGTTATTTTAGATGTCTAAGTATAACTGGTTATTTTAGATGTTTTGTGTGATATTCAAATCAGATCAGTTGCTTTTCCAGATTGTCTCCGAGATCAAAACAACACGCATTGGTTCTGTTCTAAAGGAGTTTTCCATGACCCCGGTGTCTGGGCACCCGCATCACCATGACCCCGGTGTCTGGGCACCCGCATCACCATGACCCCGGTGTCTGGGCACCCGCATCACCATGACCCCGGTGTCTGGGCACCCGCATCACCATGACCCCGGTGTCTGGGCACCCGCATCACCATGTGTTCCAGGCTGGCAAAGCACTACAGCAGCTCCAACGTGACAACAGAAGATGCAGTGCAGGAGTCTAACACAGCAGATATCAAAGCAGTGTGGTTTGGAAGGTACACTTCCCCCCTCTTCCCTTTATTCACGACTAGGAACATACACTATGCTAATCATGACTGTAATGCACAGATTGAATAGGATGTTCAAATGAGCCTGTAATTACATAATGATGACATCATTTAGGAGATTATTAATATTTTTATTTTATTTTACTAGGCAAGTCAGTTAAGAACAAATTCTTATTTTCAATGACGGCCTAGGAACAGTGGGTTAACTGCCTGTTCAGGGGCAGAACGACCTTGTCAGCTCAGGGGTTTGAACTTGCAACCTTCCGGTTACTAGTCCAACACTCTAACCACTAGGCTACCCTTCCTCCTTTGCCTTATGCTGATGTTTGGTGAGAATTGATCTGTTTTCCATTTCAACGGGGATTTTGTAAGTCTCTGCGTTGAGATTGATTCAGTTCAGTCCGTCAGTGGTTGATGTGTGGAAAATGGGCAGAGACGAGAGGCAAAGGAGGAAACTATGTTGTGTTCTGACACTCATGAAGAAGAAAGAAATGGTGATGACAACCACATGTAACGTATAAATAGGAATGTATTTGACGTTTACATTCATTAAAAGATCTAAAGAACAAAAAACAAGAAACTGTATGGGACCATAAGAGTGACTTCTAGCAATATCTTACCTAAATCAAATGCATTATCCCATTATTTGATTCACGGATGCTGTTTAATATGTCTGGCTATAAATCATCATATCGCCAAAAACAGAAAGGAAAATGCAATTAATTGACATCCTTATAAATCATTCCCATACTGTACATACAGTCAGGTAGAGTTACAGTACAGAAACTATCGTACAGAGCATTATTATATTCCATTACAATGATCTGGCCCTGACAAAGAATTACGATATTTTCATAACAGGTTGAAAGTCAGCTTCTCTCTCTAGAAGGCTTCCTTCTATACGTTACGGGGTGGAATATAATTCCTCCCTAAAATAGTTCACTAGATTGATAAGGTATTGGACGGAAGAAAGACTTCCTATCTGTGCTTGCCTTGTCCTGTGACAGGACCCATCAGGTGCTCAGCTCTTCCCTCACCCCTCCTTCTGACCCCATTCTGTCATCTCGGTTTCCTTATTTTCCACTCGCAGGTCTTTTATAAAAGTGTCTCCGTTCATTACACATCTAACAATGCATTACAAATAGGCTACCATCAATCAGTCGTTCAGCGGTGAAGGCAGAATCCACTGGTGTCTCCGAAGCGATAGGTTTAGGAACTAAAGGTGCGAGATGTGAGAGGACGGCTTTCTCTCAGAGAGACGGAAATATACATTTGTGTCCTAATAATTTGTCATGCCCTCTCTGACACAGTTTTGATAATGAATAGGAGAACTAATTTGGTTATAAGCTCTTTCAAAATTCTCATTAAATTTCTTCTTAAAAAAACAACAACTAATCAGTATTTCTATGTAATTGGGTAATCTCTTTACAGGTGGTAAGAGCGTGTAATGCTGGATATGTGTCAAGACTAAGTGCCTTGAGGCAGAGTTTTCCAGGTAAACATGTTACCGGCCAGGGCACATAAACTCACAGTGTGTATGATATAGGTGAAACATGACGTACGTAGAGGAGTGGGAGTGAGTCAAGGCCCGAGGGAACGGAGTCAGAACTGTCTGACTCTCTTTGTCTGAGTGTGTCATATCATAAGCAGATGTTCTACTGATAACAAGCTCACAATAGACAATGCCACAGGATTTGTTGCTAAGCAACTCTATACCACTAATGACGGTACATTACATTGTCTGAGTCTACAGAACCAATAAAGACATTGAGGAAAAGCCTAAGACTATAGGTTATGTATAGACCCTCACACTGAAATTACATTAATTAAATATTCATAACATTAAATAAGCCATCTTTGAAATTATTACAGAGTAACATCCATAGACACACTAAAACTGAGCAAAAAAGAAATAAATCTATGCCTATGTCATAGTAATATATTGTTTAAACAGTCAAGTGTCCTCTTACTCAAGTGGAGGTGGGTTTATTAGCTCTAATGTCACTGTGCATAGAGGCCTGGTCCTGCTTATTTGACTTCAAGATAGACTGTACCTCTTCAAGCATCAATAGTTCAGGATGTATGCACCAACAACATAGGCGTTTCTAAAGGACAGACAAAAAGACAATGAGTTAGAGAAGTCCAAAGGACAATACATCATTGTCAAATACAGTCAAACACAAAACTATCAATGAATATGTTGTGGACAGGCGTAACATAGTTGACCAGAGATTTTGGTTCTGGGCTGTCAGATTACTATCAATATGCTCAGATATCCAAGTTTTATGTTGCATTCTAGCACCGTAAATGCTCTTAGATTAAAATGCAAACTAGCAGCACTGTGAATGCCCTTAGATTAAACCTTTGCTATGAGTGTTGCTGATTCAGCTATGACCTGTCTGGTGTCTAGTTCAGCTATGGTTACTGTTTTCAAAGGACTGCATTTTCTTACCCACCTCAAGTCATTGCCCTTACAAGTTTAACTGTTAAAAGTCAACGAGTCAGAAATGACTGGAACATATAGTCCATACAGCACGTGTCATATCGTC
Organism: Oncorhynchus nerka; assembly: GCF_034236695.1. Classification (NCBI taxonomy): domain Eukaryota; kingdom Metazoa; phylum Chordata; class Actinopteri; order Salmoniformes; family Salmonidae; genus Oncorhynchus; species Oncorhynchus nerka. The sequence continues at coordinate 77,552,859 of NC_088398.1, read as the reverse complement.
AGACTTCATCCTTTACCTACCTCGGTCTCGTGTGTGTAAGTACTGATATAATAAACAATGAGGAAGATTATATTCAATCTTACCTTGAAACATGTTTTGAATCGTTTGCTGACCATGTACAGAGCGATGGGGTTGATGCAGGAGTTCAGCGATGCCATATTAATGCCAATATAGTCCAGGACAAGAAACACACTGAAAAGGATGAGAGGATCAGGTCAGTAACACATACCATAATTGAGAACAGCAGTGACAGTTTAATGTATCCTTTCTTACCTCAGTAGCTGACACCTTTTAGAATCCTTCTCATCATAAATGGTGAGTTTTAAGATTCTGCTCAGGTACAGTGGTAACCAACAGAGAGCAAACACAAGCACTAAGCAAAACACCGTCTTGGCCACTTCTCGTCTCTGGGTGAAAACAGATAAGGAGATTTATCCTAGACATTTTAATGACAGCATAAAAAAAATAACGGCATTACAGCGCTAGAACTACAGTGTCTATACTGCACCATGGGCCTCCATGTTCGGTCCAGGAAAGCTAATGGGATGTGGAGGCTTTTGTTCCACCCCAGCACTAACACATTTGTTTAAAATAATCAACATATCATTGTCTTCGGGCTGGAGCATGATTAGTTGAATCAGCGTGTTTTACTGCTGGTCTGGAGTAGAAGGCTGTACATCTAATACCTCTCTAGTACCAGAGCTGTAATCACCTGTATGGTGTAGTTCCCCAGGGTATTCTCATTCTTCCTCAACATTTTCCGGGCCATCAGGGTGTAGAAGACAGCCGTGCAAGCCAGCGGCACGCAGAAGTAGAAACCGAAGAGCCACCAGTCTTTTGCTGATTTATAAAACTTATGGAAAAATATAGTGTTTAGTATTGTGGTTTCCGGTTTTATATACATACTGGAATGTGATGATAAGCACACCTCACTGGCTGCATTATATCATCAATCGGTCGTTTTCATTTATTATCTAAAGAACACATTATTGACCTTTTATTTTTCCATATTACTGCATGTTGTCAGGACTGACATTACCTGCATGAACTGATTGGTCTGTATGGGGTGAAGCAGACATATTGTCAGATGCTGTCCTTTATACTCCATCGTTATCATATCAAAGCCGACAACTTCAGGCACAGCCAGGAATGTTGATATCACCCATATCACAGTTATTTCCACTACTGTCCACGTTGAAACCCCAATGCCTTTCATTCGATTCCAGGATGCAACAGCTCGATACCTAGAAAATCAACAGGGAAATTATGTGGCTGGGGAGCGTTTTGTTCATAACAATAAAACAAAAATCATATTGCAATGAAAGGGAATTTCAGAGCCTACTTCAAAGAAATATAGTTGTTGAAATGTAGACATCAGCCAACTCTAACCATGTTACTCTTCTTATAACCTTTTGTATTCTATACTCTGGTTTTGCCTTGTAAAATCTAAGTAATACAGTCATGTCCAACTATCTTGAAACAGAAATGTGAACTGAAGGTGTAATCCTCTCACCTGTCATACCTCTCATCTGTCATACCTCTCACCTGTCATACCTGTCAACGGTCATACCTCTCATCTGTCATACCTCTCACCTGTCATACCTGTCACCTGTCATACCTCTCACCTGTCATACCTGTCATATCTCTCACCTGTCATACCTGTCAACGGTCATACCTCTCATCTGTCATATCTCTCACCTGTCATACCTGTCAACGGTCATACCTCTCATCTGTCATACCTCTCACCTGTCATACCTGTCACCTGTCATACCTCTCACCTGTCATACCTGTCATATCTCTCACCTGTCATACCTCTCACCTGTCATACCTGTCAACGGTCATACCTCTCATCTGTCATACCTCTCACCTGTCATACCTGTCATACCTGTCATACCTCTCACCTGTCATACCTCTCATCTGTCATACCTCTCACCTGTCATACCTGTCACCTGTCATACCTGTCATACCTGTCATACCTCTCACCTGTCAATGCTCAAGGCACATAAAGTCAACACTGTGATTCCAACAGAGGTTTTCTGGATGAAAGGGATTAGTTTACAGAGCGCCAAACCAAACGGCCAGTCCTCAGCCATGAGCTGCAAAAACAACAAGTCAATATTATATTACAAATCAATTTGTAGTCAATAATACAAATCCCATTTGATAGATCAGGATAGACAGATCACTGCACCCCACGTTGCTAATAACTCACCCTGTAAGCATTGACTGGAATATCTATCACGATATGCAGCAGGTCTCCCAAAGCAAGGTTGGCAATGAGAATGTTAGATCCACTTCTCATACATTTGTTTTCATATATAATTCTCAAGAGTACTGAATTTCCAACTATTCCAACGATGAATACAAGAGTAGACACCACAGTACTGATGTATTTGAAAGTGTCTCTGATTCCAGTCGACACTAAGCACATGGGATGGGGTCGGGGGCTTCGTCCTGCTGTTTTGAATAAGGGAACAGAACCATTCGATGTGTGGTCCTCTGTAAGCTCTACAGCATCTGAAGAGGCAGTGGCAAAGAGTTGAATAGTAGGAGCTGGTTGTGGATTCTGATCATTGGTCGCTGCACTGATTAAAACCATTGCATTGGCGAGCAGCAGAGAGAGAACAAGAGCTACAAGTTCCATTGAAGATGATTTCCTCAAAAGGCCCTGCAATTTACCCCCGGGAAGTAGTCTGCAAATGAGAATGGAAATCATTACTGGACACATTACAGCCTGGAGTGATACCAAAAAATGAATCAAGGTGGAATAAAGTCTATTGATTATGAGAAGCAATTGATGATCGTCTGTGAAATTATAGCTAACGTTGAAAAATGTCAGTTTACCTACTGTACACGCCAATCGATCCAGCATCAACTTTTTCCTCCACAATGCAGTTGCAATTGTAGTCTACACACACAGTCTGTGGCTTAGCTAAGGCAGATTAAGGTTTTTATAGACTGAGATTTTATTGGCATGGTTAGTCATCAATCTGTCACCACAATACTGCTCTTGGTGCATCATTCTGGATGACAGGGCTTCACTGAAGTCTTGTCCTCAGCAGATGACTCTATACAAGTTAGAGCTCTGTTCTCAATCCAATGGTTGTCTTACCATTGTACGTACAAATACAAAAACAGCAATGATTAAAATACTTTTAGGGACACACCGACCCAGTAATTGTATCTGTGACAAATGTGAATCCTGTTATGATCTTTGACATTGAAACAAGTGTCTATCTTGAGAGGATAGGGACTTATATAATTATGAATTTGAATACTAGACATAATATGGACCTGAACCTTCTGATGATAGGAGAAAAGTCAGCCATTATGGTCAGGGAGTTGCCAACCATGGTTTTCCAGTGCTGTGATAAGATATTGTGTAAAATAATTTATTAGGAGAATTTATCTGCACTGTTTTTTATCTAGCTAGCCAGCCTGTTTTAGAGGGATGATTCCATTAATGGTTCAAATTAACTGCCAACATTCCATTCAAATAATGCAGTCAATCCACAGCCATACACTACAACATGTTTTACATTTATGGTCTTTGTACATATATTTTAGAGGCTATTTATTCAGAAAAATGGCATTTATAATTATATGACAATATTTTGGGTTGACAATAATGCTATTACACAATTTCTGAATATCACACGCCTTACTTTTATTTTCCTGCATAAGTAAAATCGGGATTCAGCCTCTACTAACATTTTGACCCCATTCTGGAACTTTTAGGGTTTATGACATCTAATAATTGAACAGGATGTCTATGCTTAGATTTAAAGAGCATCACCGAGTTCTACATTTCATATGACGTAATAATAAAATGCACACGAAGCTGTTGCCATGTATTTTATCAAAAAATTAATATATCTCATTGACATCATGAAATAGGAAAAATAATAACACGTCATTCAATTGATGCCTCGAATATTTATACATGATTTCATTAGTATCTGTCATTGATCAGGGGCTATTTCTTTTCGTGTGAGTGCCACTTACCCCATAAAACCCTGTCAGTATGAGTGGGGTGCCGCCCACAGATGCTGGTGTTGCGCAATAATTCAAGATTCTGGACAACACGACTGACCTTTCCGCCCCTCGGTTCTTAGCGGAAAACGTGCAAAACCCAGTGGGCCAGTTGACCTGTGACAATCAGAAAGACCCCGTTGCAACTCTTGTGACGGACAGGTATCCACGTTTTATCTGACAACATTTACATTTGTCCACGTATGGCGTCGGATGACATTTGGAAAGTCTGTGAATTGGGTGAGTAAGGGGTGAGTTGACTAGCTCACTGATGAGATAGCATGTTCACTCCCTTCTCGTTGTATTGTAATTGAATAACGTTACATTTAGAAGCAGATAGCCTGCTTAACGTTTCCTTCGCTGTGCAATGCTAGGTGAGAAAACAAAGAGCCATGCCAGGACAACTTTGAGCACAGATGAAAAAGTTATAATGTAAGACTTAGTATTATTTCAGGTTCAATGAGAGATTTTTAGAGAGATATGTAGCCAATATGCTGGTAAGGTTTGGCCCACGTAGCCTGTTTGGAGGACAGTGGAACTGGATACAACTGATTGAAACCAACCACGCTTCAGCCATTCGCCTTCATTAAGTTCATATGCAGATGATAAAATGAAGGAGGTTTTAGATTTGAGATATTATTTTCGTGGCCCAGGTACCAATTACAATCGGCATGCAAACCCCTCCCATGTGATTGGCAAATGAGTTGCACACACAATATATTGGTCAGAATTTGTACCAATCTCATGATGTTTTTCCTTTTGTATTCCCGTTGTGATAGTATAAAATGTAATGTATAAAATCATCTATTTTATTTTCTAAATCAGTGAAGTAGGCCAAATCCTGGCCCTGATGAAGGGTGGAAATGCGTTCATTTTACTTTGAGCAGTGAATAAATTGTTATACACTTCCACTGCCCTCTGACAGTTCCTCAGTTTCTTCTTCACTTCAGTTTGCTCCTCAATTCATGCGCCTTTGGAGACTGAGGTAGCAGCGTTGTTACCTTCACCCCAGTAGCCTATAAGTATTCACATCATTGTCATCAATTACCAAACCACGATTGCATTTCATAACAAAATTGGCATGCGCTTGAAACCATTTTGACCATAGTCTGAACATGCTTGAAGAACAGGCCCTCTTTTTTTCCCTACACCATCCAGCACGCTGCCAAGGAGCGATTCCACCACAGCAGAGTTCATAGAGGTCCACGTGCTGGACGGCAGATCCATCACCATAGGCAGCGCCAGCACCCAGACAGACTGGGAGTGGGTGGAGCAGGCACTCACAGACAGCTGTCAAGGTAGTCAGAATGTCCGATGGGTTTTGGGTTCGAATGCGTCACACATTTTTTTGCTGTTCTCCCCCTCTGACGACTCAAACATCTGCCAGGCACCTTCCTACAATTATTTCCTCTCTCGTAGTTCAAAGTAAAGTGGAGAGGTTTGAGCCAAAAGCCTCATCACAGACAGTTCCCCAGAGTATAGTTATTGGGCCAGATTCAGAGGTAAGGTAATGTATATAGCCTATGGTATATGATTAGTTAATAGAAAACAGTTCAATCACAGTAGGCTATTCAATCAACCAATTTACTACCAAATCCAACAAACTGAAAATAGATCACAACAAACTGAAGAATTGAAATGGTATAACAGGGTTTATCTTTTGTGTCCTCTTTGGAAGATTGAAGAGACAGATATGGAGAAGGAGAATGAGTTGTATGGTATACCTAATGTGGGGCCACCTTCCATGTTGGCCTACAAACCAGAGTCGAAACAACCGCCTGTTCATTTTGAAAAGGTAAGCAACCTCAAGCACTTTGGATGAGAAATGATACAATAACTACAAAGTTAAAGTGAGGACTGTCAGCTTTAATTTGAGAGTATTGTCATCCATTTCAGATGAACCGTTTTGTATTAAAGTAGTAAAAAGGACATTTTTTTTGGTCCCATATTTCTAGCACGCATTGACTTACGATAAGGGCTGTGTTTTGACTCGGCTTACCCTGGCATGACGTTTTGATAACCATGTTCTCAAAAATAACACAATACATCATTTACCGTTCATTTATATTGCGCACAAAAATAATCTGAAACACAACCAAAACTAACAGCAAGTGCATCCAACAATTTTGTGGAGTCACAACAAGCTTGATTTAGTCATTAAGAGCTATGAATATATATGGGACCAAATACCTAACTTTTTACTACTTTAATACACATACAAGTTAATTTTTTTCAATACTTTTTATCCCCTGTATACACACAAAGTGCAGTAATTTCTAAACGGTTCCCCCCGATATGAATGAAAATACCCTCAAATTAAAGCTGACAGTCTGCACTTTAACCTCATAGTCATTGTATCATTTTGTTTTGTACATCCAAAGTGCTGGTGTACAGAGCCAAAACGACAACAAATGAGTGTCACTGTCCCAACACTTTGGGAGCTTACTGTATTTTTTTTTATTCCCACAGTCCTTCTTGTTTTCATGATGACATATTTCATGTTACATACATAATATTGTACTGCACATGCATACACTACCGGTCCAAAGTTTTAAAACACCTACTCATTCAAGGGTTTGTCTTTATTTTTAGTATTTTCTTCATTGTAGAATAATAGTGAAGACATCAAAACTATGAAATAACACATATATCATGTAGTAACCAAAAAAGTGTTAAATCAAAATATATTTTATAGCCACCCTTTGCCTTGATGACAGCTTTGCACACTCTTAATATTCTCTCAACCAGCTTCATGAGGTTTTCACGTGGAATGCATTTCAATTAACAGGTGTGCCTTCTTAAAAGTTCATTTGGGGAATTTCTTTCCTTAATGCATTTGAGCCAATCAGTTGTGTTGTGACAAGGTAGGGGGGTATACAGAAGATGGCCCTATTTGGTTAAAGACCAAGTCCATATTATGGCAACAACAGCTCAAATAAGCAAAGAGAAACAACAGTCTATCATTACTTTAAGACATGAAGGTCAGTCAACACGGAACTTTGAAAGTTTCATCAAGCGCTATGATGAAACTGGCTCCCATGAGGACAGCCACCGGAACGGGAAACCCAGAGGTACCTCTGCTGTAGAGGATACGTTCATTAGAGTTACCAGCCTCAGAAATTGCAGCCCAAATAAATGCTTTAGAGTTCAAGTAACAGACAAATCTCAACATCGACTGTTCAGAGGAGACGGTGTGAATCAGGCCTTCATGGTTGATTTGCTGCAAGGAAACCACTACTAAAGGGCACCAATAAGAAGAAGAGACTTGCTTGGGCCAAGAAATAAGAGCAATGGATATTAGACCAGTGAAAATTTGGTCTGGGGTCCAAATTGGAGATTTTTGGTCTCAGTCTTTGTGAGACGCTGTGTGGGTGAATGGATGATCTCTATGTGTATTTCCCACCGTAAAGCATGGCGGAGGAGGTGTGATGGTGTGGGGGTGCTTTGCTGGTGACACTGTTTGTGATTCATTTAGAGTTCAAGGCATACTTAACCTGCATGGCTACCACAGCATTCTGCAGCGATACACCATCCCATTTGGTTTGGGCTTGGTCCCACAATCATTTGTTTTATAACAGGACAATGACCCAACACCTTCAAGCTATGTAAGGGCTATTTGATCAAGAATGAGAGTTATGTTTTATTCGTAAGATACATTTGAAGTGTTTTAATGAGCAGGCTTTCTTTCATGATTTGTTTTATTTTGACTGTAGCAAGATTGAGCTTATCCCTGATGTGGAAACTGCCTGGAAATTCTTTCATGATGGTTTTTCCCAAATAGTAAACAAACATGCCCCATTCCGCAGGTTCAGGGTTAAAGGGCGGGATAATCCATGGTTTTCTTCTGAGCTGTCTTGTATTATTCACGGCCGTAATCTAGCCTGGGCTAAAGCAAGGAAATCATGTTCTGATGCTGATTGGCTTATTTTTAGGCAGTTACGAAACAAGTGTTCTTTTCTTCTCAGGAAGGCCCAGTCTGAATATTTAATGCCTGTTACCACTGATAACCTGAATGACCCTAGAACATTTTGGAAGGCTATTAAGTCTATGTCTGGTAACAGTAAGGTTAATTTTTAATTTTATTTATTTTATTTCACCTTTATTTAACCAGGTAGGCAAGTTGAGAACAAGTTCTCATTTACAATTGTGACCTGGCCAAGATAAACCAAAGCAGTTCGACACATACAACGACACAGAGTTACACATGGAGTAAAACAAACATACAGTCAATAATACAGTATAAACAAGTCTATATACGATGTGAGCAAATGAGATGAGATAAGGGAGGTAAAGGCAAAAAAAAGGCCATGGTGGCAAAGTAAATACAATATAGCAAGTAAAACACTGGAATGGTAGATTTGCAAACGAAGAATGTGCAAAGTAGAAATAAAAATAATGGGGTGCAAAGGAGCAAAATAAATAAAATACAGTAGGGAAAGAGGTAGTTGTTTGGGCTAAATTATAGGTGGGCTATGTACAGGTGCAGTAATCTGTGAATTACCGTCATGTGTTTTGAAGGACTCTGTTGCTGTATATGACAACTGAAATGCTGAAGCACTTTGTATCATCTGGTAGGCTGTTTGATTCAGTGTCCTCTGTCTCTGTACAACCCTGTGTGGATGAACCAGTGAGAGCTGGTCAAACTTTTAGGTTTTTGCCATTCTCAGTGCAGGTGGTACTTAAAGCCCTGAAATCCTTAGATCAGAGAAAGCCTGCAGGTCCTGATCTTTTGGAACCCTGCTTTTTATATCTGGCAGCTGATTTCATAGCTGAACCACTTACCTCTCTGTTCAATCTAACCCTGGAATGTAATGATCTGGAAATCAGCATTTGTCCTACCACTTTTAAAAGGGGGAGATTTAAATAAATCTCTTTTAAATAATTATAGGCCAATCTCAAAGATGTCACCCCTGGTGAAAATACTTGATACCCTTGTAAGTGAACTGCTAAAATAGTTTTTATTTACTAACTATTTTATCAATGTACCAATCGGGCTTCAGGAAGAAGCATAGCACAATTACAGTAGCCATGAAGGTTTTAAATTATATCACTGAAGCCATTGACAAAAAACAGCACTGTGTCTCACTTTTTATTGATCTCTCTAAGGCTTTTGATACAGTTGATCATGCTATACTAAGGCAGAGATTGTCGAGTGTAGGTCTTTTGGAGCATGCAATTGCATGGTTTGCTAACTATCTGTCTGATAGAACTCAGTGCACTCAATTTGTTGGGCTTATGTCTGTTAAATTGTCTGTCTTGAATGGTGTGCCCCAAGGCTCTGCACTTGGTCCTCTCTTATTCACTATTTATATAAATGATTTAGACAAAAATGTCCAAAATGCACAACTTCATTTTTATGCTGACGATACTGTTATTTACTGTTGTGCATTGTCTCTTACAAAAGCTTTCCAGAACATGCCAACTGCTTTTTATACTGTTCAACATACCTTGTGTCAATTGCAGCTTATCCTCAATACTGACAAAACTAAACTAATGGTGTTTTCTAATGCAAGAAATAGACCTCTGAACCTTCACCTATTATTACCTGTTAGGGCAAGGAGATTGAGGTTGTAACCTCGTATAAATATCTTGTAATTGATGACGGTCTCCCTTAAATTGCATATTCAACCATTTACAAAAACATTGAAGCTGAAATTGGGATTTTATTTTAGGAATAAGGCCTGTTTTTCTTTTGAAGCCAGAAGGAGGCTAGTAATCAGCTACATTTATGCCTTTACTAGACTATGGGGATATTTTATATATGAATGCTTCCGCTCAGTGTTTGAGATCAATTGACACTCTACCATGGCACTTTGAGATTTATTTTAAACTGCAAAACCCTTACGCACCACTGCACTTTGTATACCAGGGTTGGCTGGCCTTCTCTAGTCACTCGTAGGCTCAGTCACTGGTATACTTTTATTTACAAAGCCATTTTGGGTTTACTACCTTTTTATTTGTGCATTTTTATTGTTCAGAAATGTGGTGGGTACTCTCTTCGTTCGCTGGACTTTATCCTGCTAACTGTTCCAAATGTCCGAACTGGATTTGGTAAAAGGGCTTTTATGTACTCTGCGTCATCGTCTTGGAACACCTTACAAAATACTTTTAAACTGGAAGAACTTGTCCTGATTGGTGTTTTTAAATCACCGATTAAGGATTTTGAGGTTGATTCCCTGACCTGTCAATGTTTTTAATTTGCTGTTTTATACTCTTGTGAATTCAATGTTTTTTACTAGATTACTTGTAGTTTTTCATGTTGTCTGTCCGTATTTTTTTTTGTAATGACTTGGTGCTGCCTATCTTGGCCAGGGCGCTCTTGAAAAAGATATTATAATCTCAATGAGCCCTTCCTGGTTAAATTAAGGTTAAATAAATAATAAATAATATGGAGTGCTGCATCAGATGACCTGGCCTCCACAATAACCCAACCTCAACCCAATTGAGATGTTTTGGGATGAGTTGGACCATAGAGTGAAGGAAAATCAGCCAACAAGTGCTCAGCATACGTGGGAACTCCTTCAAGACTGTTGGAAAAGCATTCCAGGTGAATTTTTTATATTTTTTATTTCACATTTATTTAACCAGGTAGGCCAGTTGAACAAGTTCTCGTTTACAACTGCGACCTGGCCAAGATAAAGCAGAGCAGTGCGACACAGACAACAACACAGAGTTACACAAGGAATAAACAAACGTACAGTCAATAACACAATAGAAAAGTCTATATACAGTGTATGCAAATGAGGTAAGATTAGGAAGGTAAGGCAATAAATAGGCTGTAGTGGCGAAGTATTTACAATTTAGCAATTTAACACTGGAGTAATAGATGTGCAAGTAGAGATACTGTGGGGTGCAAAGGAGCAAAAAAAAAAACAATATGGGGATGAGGTAGTTGGATAGGGTATTTACAGATGGGCTGAGAGAATGCCAAGAGTGTGTAAAGCTGTCATCAAAGCAAAGGGTGGCTACTTTGAAGAGTCTCAAATACAAAATATATTTTGATTTGTTTAATACTTTTTTGGTTACTACTTGTTTCCATATGTGATATTTCATAAGTTTGATGTCTTCACTATTATTCTACAATGTAGAAGTTAGTAAAAAATAAAGAAAAACATTTGAATGAGTAGGTGTGTCCAAACTTCTGACGGGTACTGAACATGCATACACAATATAGTACTCTACATACATTCTATAGTACTGTACATGCATACTATAGTACTGTACATGCATACATAATATAGTACTGTACATGCACAATATAGTACTCTACATACATTCTATAGTACTGTACATGCATACTATAGTACTGTACATGCATACATAATATAGTACTGTACATGCATAATATAGTACTGTACATACATACTATGGTACTATACACGCATAATATAGTACTGTACATACATGCTATGGTACTGTACATCCATAATACAGTACTGTACATGCATACTATGTTACTGTAGATGCATACATACTATGGTACTGTGCATGCATAATATAGTACTGTACATGCATACATACATACTATAGTACTGTACATGCATACTATGGTACTGTACATGCATAATATAGTACTGTACATACATACATACTATAGTACTGTACATGCATAATATAGTACTGTACATGCATACTATAGTACTGTACATGCATAATATAGTACTGTACATGCATAATATAGTACTGTACATGCATACTATAGTACTGTACATGCATAATATAGTACTGTACATGCATAATATAGTACTGTACATACATACCTACTATAGTACTGTACATGCATAATATAGTACTGTACATGCATACTATAGTACTGTACATGCATAATATAGTACTGTACATGCATAATATAGTACTGTACATACATACCTACTATAGTACTGTACATGCATAATATAGTACTGTACATGCATTCTATAGTACTGTACATGCATACTATAGTACTGTACATGCATACATAATATAGTACTGTACATGCACAATATAGTACTCTACATACATTCTATAGTACTGTACATGCATACTATAGTACTGTACATGCATACATAATATAGTACTGTACATGCATAATATAGTACTGTACATACATACTATGGTACTATACACGCATAATATAGTACTGTACATACATGCTATGGTACTGTACATGCATAATACAGTACTGTACATGCATACTATGTTACTGTAGATGCATACATACTATGGTACTGTGCATGCATAATATAGTACTGTACATGCATACATACATACTATAGTACTGTACATGCATACTATGGTACTGTACATGCATAATATAGTACTGTACATACATACATACTATAGTACTGTACATGCATAATATAGTACTGTACATGCATACTATAGTACTGTACATGCATAATATAGTACTGTACATGCATAATATAGTACTGTACATACATACCTACTATAGTACTGTACATGCATAATATAGTACTGTACATGCATAATATAGTATTGTACATACATACATAATATAGTACTGTACATGCATAATATAGTACTGTACATACATACATAATATAGTACTGTACATGCATAATATAGTACTGTACATGCATAATATAGTACTGTACATGCATAATATAGTACTGTGCATGCATAGTTTACATACACTTAGGTTGGAGTCATTAAAACTCGTTTTTCAACCACTCCACAAATCTCTTTTTAATAAACTATAGTTTTGGCAAGTCGGTTAGGACATCAACTTTGTGCATGACACAAGTCATTTTTCCAACAATTGTTTACAGACAGACTATTTCACTTATAATTCACTGTATCACAATTCCAGTGGGTCAGAAGTTTACATACGCTAAGTTGACTGTGCATTTAAACAGCTTGGAAAATTCCAGAAAATGATGTCATGGCTTTAGAAGCTTCTGATAGGCTAATTGACATCATTTGAGTCAATTGGAGATGTACCTGTGGATGTATTTCAAGGCCTACCTTCAAACTCAGTGCCTCTTTCCTTGACATCATTTGGAAATCAGCCAAGACCTCAGAAAAAAATTGTAGACCTCCACAAGTCTGGTTCATCCTTGGGAGCAATTTCTAAACGGCTGAAGGTACCATGTTCATCTGTACAAACAATAGTACGCAAGTGTAAACGCCATGGGACCACGCAGTCGTCATACCGCTCAGGAAGGAGACACGTTCTGTCTCCTAGAGATTAATATACTTTGGTGCGAAAAGTGCAAATCAATGCCAGAACAACAACAAAGGATCTTGTGGAGATGCTGGAGGAAACAGGTACAAAGGTATCTATAGCTACAGTAAAACGAGTCCTATATCGACATAACCTGAAAGGCCTCTTTTTGGAGATATGTCCTCTGGTCTGATGAAACAAAAATAGAACTGTTTGGCCATAATGACCATTGTTATGTTTGGAGGAAAAAGAGGGATGCTTGCAAGCCGAAGAACACCATCCCATCCGTGAAGCACAGGGGTGGCAGAACCATGTTGTGGAGGTGCATTGCTGCAGGAGGGACTGGTGCACTTCAGAAAATAGATGGCATCATGAGGGTGGAAAATGATGTGGATATATTGAAGCAACATCTCAAGACATCAGTCAGGAACTTAAAGCTTGGTCGCAAATGGGTCTTCCAAATGGACAATGTCCCCAAGCATACTTCCAAAGTTGTGGCAAAATGGCTTAAGGACAACAAAGTCAAGGTATTGGAGTGGCCATCACAAAGCCCTGACCTCAATCCTATAGAAAATTTGTGGGCAGAACTGAAAAAGCGTGTGTGAGCTAGGAGGCCTACAAACCTGACTCAGTTACACCAGCTCTGTCAGGAGGAACGGGCCAAAATTCACCCAACAATTTAAAGACGACGCTACCAAATACTAATTGAGTGTATGTAAACTTCAGATCCACTGGGAATGTGATGAAAGAAATAAAAGCTGAAATAAATCATTCTACTATTTTTCTGACATTTCACATTCTTAAAATAGAGTGGTGATCCTAGCTGACATAAGACAGGGAACGTTTACTAGGATTAAATGGAATTGTGAATTGTGAAACTGAGTTTAAATGTATTTGGCTAAGGTGTATTTAAACTTCCAACTTCAACTGTACATGCATAAATACATACTATGGTACGGTACAACATTTTGCATTTGAGGAGTGATGGTGAAGCTTGCCTTACTCTAGATCCCAGTGTTGCCCATCTCTGGATCCTCTGAAGCTCAGTCCAAACTGAAAGTAGAGTTTGTTCTATGTGACTACTGCCAGCAACCCTGTAACCCATTCATACGCCGGGAACAATTGGAAAATAATCGTGACCTGGAATTGGTGAGTCCTGCTGACAGTGAAGTTGTTCTTCATCAATTCAAAGCCAAACAATGCAAGTAACAATGGGCCAATCTTTAAATACCTGTTTCAGAGAGAGAGAGACTGGAATGATTGCATTCTAATGTTCCTTTATCGTTCCTGGTGTGGATCACATGCTGCTAAGATTGTAGATATGGGTTAGAATGAAGTTAGAATGAAGTTGTCTCCTACTCCCATTGAACAGTTGTTTTGTTATGTTTCTACTCAGCTCTTTTGCTGTGAACGGGCTCAGAAAATGCGAGCCTTTCTCCTGGAAGAGGAGCGGGCCTTAGCCGCCATGGAGATGAACAGGAAGATTGATGTGGGCCCTCACCCACCCTTCATGAACAAACACGAGAAGAGAGCTGCAAAGGAGCGGGCAGAGCAGAGGTGAGAGGATCTAATTTAGGTAATACCCTGTCCATTTTGGTGTCAGCTGTTTGAAACCCTCTGCAGTCGTCATTCATACAATACTTATTGAGTTTTGCGGAGCAGCGTAGAGCTGTTGTAAAGGAAGTTGTCAAGGAAGTGAGTTTGTGTTTATACAGGACCTCCTGCCCCCACCTACCATAAAACAATCATGTGAATGTGGAGCTATACAGAGCCCTCTGCATTGTTACAAAATGTAGGAGGCACATAGCAATGGGGTATGGAGCTAAATTTGGACTCTGTGTGCTTCCAGAGGCTCTGCAATTGCGTCACACCCACCATACGGAGTCCCCGACCACATTTTCAGATCAAACATACGTTGTCTCTAATCGGGGCTCCTGAACGGCGCTGCGGTCTAAAGTACTGCATCGCAGGGCTAGAGTCGTCACTACAGATACGTGTTCGATCCCGGGCTGTGTCGCAGCCGGCCGTGACAGGGAGACCCATGAGGCAGCACACAATTGTACCCAGCGTCGTCCGGGTTAGGGGAGGGTTTGGCTGGGTGGGATGTCCTTGTCCCATCGCGCTCTAGTGTCTCCTTGTGGCGGCTGGGTGCATGCACGCTGACTTCGGGTCGCCAGCTGTACATTGTTTCCTCCAACACATTACTGCGGCTGGCTTCCAGGTTAAGCGAGCAGTGTGTCAAGAAGCGGTGTCGTGTTTCGGAGGAAGCATGGCTCTCGACCTTCGCCTCTCCCGAGTCCATACGGGAGTTGCAGCGATGGGGTATAAAGTACCCCCCCAAAATATGTGTGTGTATATATGTATGTATGCATGTATACGTGTATGTATGTATATATGCATGTATGTATGTATGCATGTGTGTATGCGTGTGTGCGTGTGTGTATGTATGTATGTATGTATGTGTATATACATACATATACATGTGTGTGTAAATAAATAAGAATTAGCCTCTAATCGAATGATGGTGTACCTCACACCTCTCAACATACATGTGTAATAGAGTACCACAGTATGAGTCAAAATACCCATAAAACCTAGCGGTCAAACAGGGAAATGGTTCCAATCGTTTTTCCACCATTCATTTCTCCAATAGGGGATTTTAAAAATACTTAAAATAAGGTTTGAGTTTCGTGTAGGCTTGCCATGGCGTGACGTTTGGATCTCTCTAGGACAAGGTGACTTTTATCAATATATTCGCCTGTATTTACCCCCCAAAAATGAAATGCTAAAATGATTGGAACCATTTCCCTGTTTGACCGCTAGATTTTATGGGTATTATGACACCTCCACTGTGGGGCTTTATGGGCCCTTTTTAGACTTAAAAGCTAAACGTGGTCAAAGAGACAATATTTCTGTCAAAGTCTTACATTTTGGAAAGAAGAGGAGGATGTCTTGGGTTCTCGATCTTCTGAGAGATTTCCACTTAACCTCCCAAAGTAGTGTACATCACTACAAGCTGTTCTGATGATGCACTCTGAGGAAGGCCAAACTCTATTTTAACTTAAGGTTGTTGGAATGGGAACTTCAGAAGGTCCTGAAGAAAGGCAATCAGAACCGATTTTTTTCAGGTAAGAGTCAAATTTTCATGTTCTCACTAAAACACCTTGATACATTAAATAGTTACAACTGTTATAATCTTAACTAATATGAGATGGTGAGTATAGTGACTTTGCACTCTCAGACAAAAATGGCAATACTGGGGTTTATTTCTTGTGTTTTTAAGGTCAGATCAAAACCATCTCCTACAGACTGTCCAATGAGGTTTGGACTTTCCGAGAAGAGTCTCACTTCCCTAAGATGGACATCATGAACTCCTCAGATATCTTCACCCTCCAGGGGGAGACGGACAGGCAGCACAGAGAGAGGGTAGGTTTCTGTATTAACACCATCCCTGTACTGGCATTGGCACCAGCTTATCTCATCTGAGTGCTCTCTACACCTATTCCCTTACTGTTACTCCCTTACTGTTCAGGTCCATGCTATTCCCTTACTGTTCAGGTCCCTGCTACTCCCTTACTGTTCAGGTCCCTGCTATTCTATTACTGTTCAGGTCCATGCTATTCCTTTACTGTTCAGGTCTGTGCTATTCCCTTACTGTTCAGGTCCCTGCTATTCCCTTACTGTTCAGGTCCATGCTATTCCCTTACTGTTCAGGTCCCTGCTATTCCCTAACTGTTCAGGTCCGTGTTACTCCCTTACTGTTCAGGTCCCTGCTATTCTATTACTGTTCAGGTCCCTGCTATTCCCTAATTGTTCAGGTCCCTGCTATTCCCTTACTGTTCAGGTCCCTGCTACTCCCTTACTGTTCAGGTCCCTGCTATTTTATTACTGTTCAGGTCCCTGCTATTCCCTTACTGTTCAGGTCCCTGCTATTCCCTTACTGTTCAGGTCCCTGCTACTCCCTTACTGTTCAGGTCCATGCTATTCCCTTACTGTTCAGGTCCCTGCTATTCCCTTACTGTTCAGGTCCATGCTATTCCCTTACTGTTCAGGTCCCTGCTATTCCCTAACTGTTCAGGTCCCTGCTATACCCTTACTGTTCAGGTCCCTGCTACTCCCTTACTGTTCAGGTCCCTGCTATTTTATTACTGTTCAGGTCCCTGCTATTCCCTTACTGTTCAGGTCCCTGCTATTCCCTTACTGTTCAGGTCCATGCTATTCCCTTACTGTTCAGGTCCCTGCTATTCCCTTACTGTTCAGGTCCCTGCTATTCCCTTACTGTTCAGGTCCATGCTATTCCCTTACTGTTCAGGTCCCTGCTATTCCCTAACTGTTCAGGTCCCTGCTATACCCTTACTGTTCAGGTCCCTGCTACTCCCTTACTGTTCAGGTCCCTGCTATTTTATTACTGTTCAGGTCCCTGCTATTCCCTTACTGTTCAGGTCCCTGCTATTCCCTTACTGTTCAGGTCCCTGCTATTCCCTTACTGTTCAGGTCCCTGCTATTCTATTACTGTTCAGGTCCCTGCTACTCCCTTACTGTTCAGGTCCCTGCTATTCCCTTACTGTTCAGGTCCCTGCTACTCCCTTACTGTTCAGGTCCCTGCTATTTTATTACTGTTCAGGTCCCTGCTATTATATTACTGTTCAGGTCCCTGCTATTCTATTACTGTTCAGGTCCCTGCTATTACCTTACTGTTCAGGTCCCTGCTATTCCCTTACTGTTCAGGTCCCTGCTATTCCCTTACTGTTCAGGTCCCTGCTATTCTATTACTGTTCAGGTCCATGCTATTCCCTTACTGTTCAGGTCCCTGCTATTCCCTTACTGTTCAGGTCCCTGCTATTCCCTTACTGTTCAGGTCCCTGCTATTCTATTACTGTTCAGGTCCCTGCTACTCCCTTACTGTTCAGGTCCCTGCTATTCCCTTACTGTTCAGGTCCCTGCTACTCCCTTACTGTTCAGGTCCCTGCTATTTTATTACTGTTCAGGTCCCTGCTATTCTATTACTGTTCAGGTCCCTGCTATTCTATTACTGTTCAGGTCCCTGCTATTCCCTTACTGTTCAGGTCCATGCTATTCCCTTACTGTTCAGGTCAGTGCTACTCCCTTACTGTTCAGGTTAGTGCTACTCCCTTACTGTTCAGGTCCCTGCTATTTTATTACTGTTCAGGTCCCTGCTATTCTATTACTGTTCAGGTCCCTGCTATTCTATTACTGTTCAGGTCCCTGCTACTCCCTTACTGTTCAGGTCCGTGCTATTCCTTTACTGTTCAGGTCTGTGCTATTCCCTTACTGTTCATGTCCCTGCTATTCCCTTACTGTTCAGGTCCATGCTATTCCCTTACTGTTCAGGTCCGTGCTATTCCCTTACTGTTCAGGTCCATGCTATTCCCTTACTGTTCAGGTCCCTGCTATTATATTACTGTTCAGGTCCCTGCTATTCACTTACTGTTCAGGTCGATGCTATTCCCTTACTGTTCAGGTCCCTGCTATTCTATTACTGTTCAGGTCCGTGCTATTCACTTACTGTTCAGGTCCCTGCTATTCCCTTACTGTTCAGGTCCCTGCTATTCCCTTACTGTTCAGGTCCGTGCTACTCCCTTACTGTTCAGGTCTGTGCTACTCCCTTACTGTTCAGGTCCCTGCTATTCTATTACTGTTCAGGTCCCTGCTATTCCCTAACTGTTCAGGTCCGTGCTACTCCCTTACTGTTCAGGTCTGTGCTACTCCCTTACTGTTCAGGTCCCTGCTATTCTATTACTGTTTAGGTCCCTGCTATTCTATTACTGTTCAGGTCCCTGCTATACCCTTACTGTTCAGGTCCCTGCTACTCCCTTACTGTTCAGGTCCCTGCTATTCTATTACTGTTCAGGTCCCTGCTATTTTATTACTGTTCAGGTCCCTGCTATTCCTTACTGTTCAGGTCCCTGCTATTCCCTTACTGTTCAGGTCCCTGCTATTCCCTTACTGTTCAGGTCCATGCTATTTTATTACTGTTCAGGTCCCTGCTACTCCCTTACTGTTCAGGTCCATGCTATTCCCTTACTGTTCAGGTCCCTGCTATTCCCTTACTGTTCAGGTCCATGCTATTCCCTTACTGTTCAGGTCCCTGCTATTCCCTAACTGTTCAGGTCCCTGCTATACCCTTACTGTTCAGGTCCCTGCTACTCCCTTACTGTTCAGGTCCCTGCTATTTTATTACTGTTCAGGTCCCTGCTATTCCCTTACTGTTCAGGTCCCTGCTATTCCCTTACTGTTCAGGTCCATGCTATTCCCTTACTGTTCAGGTCCCTGCTATTCCCTTACTGTTCAGGTCCATGCTATTCCCTTACTGTTCAGGTCCCTGCTATTCCCTTACTGTTCAGGTCCCTGCTATTCCCTTACTGTTCAGGTCCCTGCTATTCCCTTACTGTTCAGGTCCCTGCTATTCTATTACTGTTCAGGTCCCTGCTACTCCCTTACTGTTCAGGTCCCTGCTATTCCCTTACTGTTCAGGTCCATGCTATTCCCTTACTGTTCAGGTCCCTGCTATTCCCTAACTGTTCAGGTCCCTGCTATACCCTTACTGTTCAGGTCCCTGCTACTCCCTTACTGTTCAGGTCCCTGCTATTTTATTACTGTTCAGGTCCCTGCTATTCCCTTACTGTTCAGGTCCCTGCTATTCCCTTACTGTTCAGGTCCATGCTATTCCCTTACTGTTCAGGTCCCTGCTATTCCCTTACTGTTCAGGTCCATGCTATTCCCTTACTGTTCAGGTCCCTGCTATTCCCTAACTGTTCAGGTCCGTGTTACTCCCTTACTGTTCAGGTCCCTGCTATTCTATTACTGTTCAGGTCCCTGCTATTCCCTAATTGTTCAGGTCCCTGCTATTCCCTTACTGTTCAGGTCCCTGCTACTCCCTTACTGTTCAGGTCCCTGCTATTTTATTACTGTTCAGGTCCCTGCTATTCCCTTACTGTTCAGGTCCCTGCTATTCCCTTACTGTTCAGGTCCCTGCTACTCCCTTACTGTTCAGGTCCATGCTATTCCCTTACTGTTCAGGTCCCTGCTATTCCCTTACTGTTCAGGTCCATGCTATTCCCTTACTGTTCAGGTCCCTGCTATTCCCTAACTGTTCAGGTCCCTGCTATACCCTTACTGTTCAGGTCCCTGCTACTCCCTTACTGTTCAGGTCCCTGCTATTTTATTACTGTTCAGGTCCCTGCTATTCCCTTACTGTTCAGGTCCCTGCTATTCCCTTACTGTTCAGGTCCATGCTATTCCCTTACTGTTCAGGTCCCTGCTATTCCCTTACTGTTCAGGTCCATGCTATTCCCTTACTGTTCAGGTCCCTGCTATTCCCTTACTGTTCAGGTCCCTGCTATTCCCTTACTGTTCAGGTCCCTGCTATTCCCTTACTGTTCAGGTCCCTGCTATTCTATTACTGTTCAGGTCCCTGCTACTCCCTTACTGTTCAGGTCCCTGCTATTCCCTTACTGTTCAGGTCCCTGCTACTCCCTTACTGTTCAGGTCCCTGCTATTTTATTACTGTTCAGGTCCCTGCTATTATATTACTGTTCAGGTCCCTGCTATTCTATTACTGTTCAGGTCCCTGCTATTACCTTACTGTTCAGGTCCCTGCTATTCCCTTACTGTTCAGGTCCCTGCTATTCCCTTACTGTTCAGGTCCCTGCTATTCTCTTACTGTTCAGGTCCCTGCTATTCCCTTACTGTTCAGGTCCCTGCTATTCCCTTACTGTTCAGGTCCCTGCTATTCTATTACTGTTCAGGTCCCTGCTACTCCCTTACTGTTCAGGTCCCTGCTATTCCCTTACTGTTCAGGTCCCTGCTACTCCCTTACTGTTCAGGTCCCTGCTATTTTATTACTGTTCAGGTCCCTGCTATTCTATTACTGTTCAGGTCCCTGCTATTCTATTACTGTTCAGGTCCCTGCTACTCCCTTACTGTTCAGGTCCCTGCTATTCCCTTACTGTTCAGGTCCCTGCTACTCCCTTACTGTTCAGGTCCATGCTATTCCCTTACTGTTCAGGTCCCTGCTATTCCCTTACTGTTCAGGTCCCTGCTATTCACTTACTGTTCAGGTCCCTGCTATTCCCTTACTGTTCAGGTCCCTGCTATTCTATTACTGTTCAGGTCCCTGCTACTCCCTTACTGTTCAGGTCCCTGCTATTCCCTTACTGTTCAGGTCCCTGCTACTCCCTTACTGTTCAGGTCCCTGCTATTTTATTACTGTTCAGGTCCCTGCTATTATATTACTGTTCAGGTCCCTGCTATTCTATTACTGTTCAGGTCCCTGCTATTACCTTACTGTTCAGGTCCCTGCTATTCCCTTACTGTTCAGGTCCCTGCTATTCCCTTACTGTTCAGGTCCATGCTATTCCCTTACTGTTCAGGTCCCTGCTATTCCCTTACTGTTCAGGTCCCTGCTATTCCCTTACTGTTCAGGTCCCTGCTATTCTATTACTGTTCAGGTCCCTGCTACTCCCTTACTGTTCAGGTCCCTGCTATTCCCTTACTGTTCAGGTCCCTGCTACTCCCTTACTGTTCAGGTCCCTGCTATTTTATTACTGTTCAGGTCCCTGCTATTCTATTACTGTTCAGGTCCCTGCTATTCTATTACTGTTCAGGTCCCTGCTATTCCCTTACTGTTCAGGTCCATGCTATTCCCTTACTGTTCAGGTCAGTGCTACTCCCTTACTGTTCAGGTTAGTGCTACTCCCTTACTGTTCAGGTCCCTGCTATTTTATTACTGTTCAGGTCCCTGCTATTCTATTACTGTTCAGGTCCCTGCTATTCTATTACTGTTCAGGTCCCTGCTACTCCCTTACTGTTCAGGTCCGTGCTATTCCTTTACTGTTCAGGTCCGTGCTATTCCCTTACTGTTCATGTCCCTGCTATTCCCTTACTGTTCAGGTCCATGCTATTCCCTTACTGTTCAGGTCCGTGCTATTCCCTTACTGTTCAGGTCCATGCTATTCCCTTACTGTTCAGGTCCCTGCTATTATATTACTGTTCAGGTCCCTGCTATTCACTTACTGTTCAGGTCGATGCTATTCCCTTACTGTTCAGGTCCCTGCTATTCTATTACTGTTCAGGTCCGTGCTATTCACTTACTGTTCAGGTCCCTGCTATTCCCTTACTGTTCAGGTCCCTGCTATTCCCTTACTGTTCAGGTCCGTGCTACTCCCTTACTGTTCAGGTCTGTGCTACTCCCTTACTGTTCAGGTCCCTGCTATTCTATTACTGTTCAGGTCCCTGCTATTCCCTAACTGTTCAGGTCCGTGCTACTCCCTTACTGTTCAGGTCTGTGCTACTCCCTTACTGTTCAGGTCCCTGCTATTCTATTACTGTTCAGGTCCCTGCTATACCCTTACTGTTCAGGTCCCTGCTACTCCCTTACTGTTCAGGTCCCTGCTATTCTATTACTGTTCAGGTCCCTGCTATTTTATTACTGTTCAGGTCCCTGCTATTCCTTACTGTTCAGGTCCCTGCTATTCCCTTACTGTTCAGGTCCCTGCTATTCCCTTACTGTTCAGGTCCCTGCTATTCTATTACTGTTCAGGTCCCTGCTACTCCCTTACTGTTCAGGTCCCTGCTATTCCCTTACTGTTCAGGTCCCTGCTACTCCCTTACTGTTCAGGTCCCTGCTATTTTATTACTGTTCAGGTCCCTGCTATTCTATTACTGTTCAGGTCCCTGCTATTACCTTACTGTTCAGGTCCCTGCTATTCCCTTACTGTTCAGGTCCCTGCTATTCCCTTACTGTTCAGGTCCCTGCTATTCTCTTACTGTTCAGGTCCCTGCTATTCCCTTACTGTTCAGGTCCCTGCTATTCCCTTACTGTTCAGGTCCCTGCTATTCTATTACTGTTCAGGTCCCTGCTACTCCCTTACTGTTCAGGTCCCTGCTATTCCCTTACTGTTCAGGTCCCTGCTACTCCCTTACTGTTCAGGTCCCTGCTATTTTATTACTGTTCAGGTCCCTGCTATTCTATTACTGTTCAGGTCCCTGCTATTCTATTACTGTTCAGGTCCCTGCTACTCCCTTACTGTTCAGGTCCCTGCTATTCCCTTACTGTTCAGGTCCCTGCTACTCCCTTACTGTTCAGGTCCATGCTATTCCCTTACTGTTCAGGTCCCTGCTATTCCCTTACTGTTCAGGTCCCTGCTATTCCCTTACTGTTCAGGTCCCTGCTATTCCCTTACTGTTCAGGTCCCTGCTATTCTATTACTGTTCAGGTCCCTGCTACTCCCTTACTGTTCAGGTCCCTGCTATTCCCTTACTGTTCAGGTCCCTGCTACTCCCTTACTGTTCAGGTCCCTGCTATTTTATTACTGTTCAGGTCCCTGCTATTATATTACTGTTCAGGTCCCTGCTATTCTATTACTGTTCAGGTCCCTGCTATTACCTTACTGTTCATGTCCCTGCTATTCCCTTACTGTTCAGGTCCATGCTATTCCCTTACTGTTCAGGTCCGTGCTATTCCCTTACTGTTCAGGTCCATGCTATTCCCTTACTGTTCAGGTCCCTGCTATTATATTACTGTTCAGGTCCCTGCTATTCACTTACTGTTCAGGTCGATGCTATTCCCTTACTGTTCAGGTCCCTGCTATTCTATTACTGTTCAGGTCCGTGCTATTCACTTACTGTTCAGGTCCCTGCTATTCCCTTACTGTTCAGGTCCCTGCTATTCCCTTACTGTTCAGGTCCGTGCTACTCCCTTACTGTTCAGGTCTGTGCTACTCCCTTACTGTTCAGGTCCCTGCTATTCTATTACTGTTCAGGTCCCTGCTATTCCCTAACTGTTCAGGTCCGTGCTACTCCCTTACTGTTCAGGTCTGTGCTACTCCCTTACTGTTCAGGTCCCTGCTATTCTATTACTGTTCAGGTCCCTGCTATACCCTTACTGTTCAGGTCCCTGCTACTCCCTTACTGTTCAGGTCCCTGCTATTCTATTACTGTTCAGGTCCCTGCTATTTTATTACTGTTCAGGTCCCTGCTATTCCTTACTGTTCAGGTCCCTGCTATTCCCTTACTGTTCAGGTCCCTGCTATTCCCTTACTGTTCAGGTCCCTGCTATTCTATTACTGTTCAGGTCCCTGCTACTCCCTTACTGTTCAGGTCCCTGCTATTCCCTTACTGTTCAGGTCCCTGCTACTCCCTTACTGTTCAGGTCCCTGCTATTTTATTACTGTTCAGGTCCCTGCTATTATATTACTGTTCAGGTCCCTGCTATTCTATTACTGTTCAGGTCCCTGCTATTACCTTACTGTTCAGGTCCCTGCTATTCCTTACTGTTCAGGTCCCTGCTATTCCCTTACTGTTCAGGTCCCTGCTATTCTCTTACTGTTCAGGTCCCTGCTATTCCCTTACTGTTCAGGTCCCTGCTATTCCCTTACTGTTCAGGTCCCTGCTATTCTATTACTGTTCAGGTCCCTGCTACTCCCTTACTGTTCAGGTCCCTGCTATTCCCTTACTGTTCAGGTCCCTGCTACTCCCTTACTGTTCAGGTCCCTGCTATTTTATTACTGTTCAGGTCCCTGCTATTCTATTACTGTTCAGGTCCCTGCTATTCTATTACTGTTCAGGTCCCTGCTACTCCCTTACTGTTCAGGTCCCTGCTATTCCCTTACTGTTCAGGTCCCTGCTATTCCCTTACTGTTCAGGTCCCTGCTATTCTCTTACTGTTCAGGTCCCTGCTATTCCCTTACTGTTCAGGTCCCTGCTATTCCCTTACTGTTCAGGTCCCTGCTATTCCCTTACTGTTCAGGTCCCTGCTATTCTATTACTGTTCAGGTCCCTGCTACTCCCTTACTGTTCAGGTCCCTGCTATTCCCTTACTGTTCAGGTCCCTGCTACTCCCTTACTGTTCAGGTCCCTGCTATTTTATTACTGTTCAGGTCCCTGCTATTATATTACTGTTCAGGTCCCTGCTATTCTATTACTGTTCAGGTCCCTGCTATTACCTTACTGTTCAGGTCCCTGCTATTCCCTTACTGTTCAGGTCCCTGCTATTCCCTTACTGTTCAGGTCCATGCTATTCCCTTACTGTTCAGGTCCCTGCTATTCCCTTACTGTTCAGGTCCCTGCTATTCCCTTACTGTTCAGGTCCCTGCTATTCTATTACTGTTCCGTTCCCTGCTACTCCCTTACTGTTCAGGTCCCTGCTATTCCCTTACTGTTCAGGTCCCTGCTACTCCCTTACTGTTCAGGTCCCTGCTATTTTATTACTGTTCAGGTCCCTGCTATTCTATTACTGTTCAGGTCCCTGCTATTCTATTACTGTTCAGGTCCCTGCTATTCCCTTACTGTTCAGGTCCATGCTATTCCCTTACTGTTCAGGTCAGTGCTACTCCCTTACTGTTCAGGTTAGTGCTACTCCCTTACTGTTCAGGTCCCTGCTATTTTATTACTGTTCAGGTCCCTGCTATTCTATTACTGTTCAGGTCCCTGCTATTCTATTACTGTTCAGGTCCCTGCTACTCCCTTACTGTTCAGGTCCGTGCTATTCCTTTACTGTTCAGGTCCGTGCTATTCCCTTACTGTTCATGTCCCTGCTATTCCCTTACTGTTCAGGTCCATGCTATTCCCTTACTGTTCAGGTCCGTGCTATTCCCTTACTGTTCAGGTCCATGCTATTCCCTTACTGTTCAGGTCCCTGCTATTATATTACTGTTCAGGTCCCTGCTATTCACTTACTGTTCAGGTCGATGCTATTCCCTTACTGTTCAGGTCCCTGCTATTCTATTACTGTTCAGGTCCGTGCTATTCACTTACTGTTCAGGTCCCTGCTATTCCCTTACTGTTCAGGTCCCTGCTATTCCCTTACTGTTCAGGTCCGTGCTACTCCCTTACTGTTCAGGTCTGTGCTACTCCCTTACTGTTCAGGTCCCTGCTATTCTATTACTGTTCAGGTCCCTGCTATTCCCTAACTGTTCAGGTCCGTGCTACTCCCTTACTGTTCAGGTCTGTGCTACTCCCTTACTGTTCAGGTCCCTGCTATTCTATTACTGTTTAGGTCCCTGCTATTCTATTACTGTTCAGGTCCCTGCTATACCCTTACTGTTCAGGTCCCTGCTACTCCCTTACTGTTCAGGTCCCTGCTATTCTATTACTGTTCAGGTCCCTGCTATTTTATTACTGTTCAGGTCCCTGCTATTCCTTACTGTTCAGGTCCCTGCTATTCCCTTACTGTTCAGGTCCCTGCTATTCCCTTACTGTTCAGGTCCATGCTATTTTATTACTGTTCAGGTCCCTGCTACTCCCTTACTGTTCAGGTCCATGCTATTCCCTTACTGTTCAGGTCCCTGCTATTCCCTTACTGTTCAGGTCCATGCTATTCCCTTACTGTTCAGGTCCCTGCTATTCCCTAACTGTTCAGGTCCCTGCTATACCCTTACTGTTCAGGTCCCTGCTACTCCCTTACTGTTCAGGTCCCTGCTATTTTATTACTGTTCAGGTCCCTGCTATTCTATTACTGTTCAGGTCCCTGCTATTCTATTACTGTTCAGGTCCCTGCTATTCCCTTACTGTTCAGGTCCATGCTATTCCCTTACTGTTCAGGTCAGTGCTACTCCCTTACTGTTCAGGTTAGTGCTACTCCCTTACTGTTCAGGTCCCTGCTATTTTATTACTGTTCAGGTCCCTGCTATTCTATTACTGTTCAGGTCCCTGCTATTCTATTACTGTTCAGGTCCCTGCTACTCCCTTACTGTTCAGGTCCGTGCTATTCCTTTACTGTTCAGGTCCGTGCTATTCCCTTACTGTTCATGTCCCTGCTATTCCCTTACTGTTCAGGTCCATGCTATTCCCTTACTGTTCAGGTCCGTGCTATTCCCTTACTGTTCAGGTCCATGCTATTCCCTTACTGTTCAGGTCCCTGCTATTATATTACTGTTCAGGTCCCTGCTATTCACTTACTGTTCAGGTCGATGCTATTCCCTTACTGTTCAGGTCCCTGCTATTCTATTACTGTTCAGGTCCGTGCTATTCACTTACTGTTCAGGTCCCTGCTATTCCCTTACTGTTCAGGTCCCTGCTATTCCCTTACTGTTCAGGTCCGTGCTACTCCCTTACTGTTCAGGTCTGTGCTACTCCCTTACTGTTCAGGTCCCTGCTATTCTATTACTGTTCAGGTCCCTGCTATTCCCTAACTGTTCAGGTCCGTGCTACTCCCTTACTGTTCAGGTCTGTGCTACTCCCTTACTGTTCAGGTCCCTGCTATTCTATTACTGTTTAGGTCCCTGCTATTCTATTACTGTTCAGGTCCCTGCTATACCCTTACTGTTCAGGTCCCTGCTACTCCCTTACTGTTCAGGTCCCTGCTATTCTATTACTGTTCAGGTCCCTGCTATTTTATTACTGTTCAGGTCCCTGCTATTCCTTACTGTTCAGGTCCCTGCTATTCCCTTACTGTTCAGGTCCCTGCTATTCCCTTACTGTTCAGGTCCATGCTATTTTATTACTGTTCAGGTCCCTGCTACTCCCTTACTGTTCAGGTCCATGCTATTCCCTTACTGTTCAGGTCCCTGCTATTCCCTTACTGTTCAGGTCCATGCTATTCCCTTACTGTTCAGGTCCCTGCTATTCCCTAACTGTTCAGGTCCCTGCTATACCCTTACTGTTCAGGTCCCTGCTACTCCCTTACTGTTCAGGTCCCTGCTATTTTATTACTGTTCAGGTCCCTGCTATTCCCTTACTGTTCAGGTCCCTGCTATTCCCTTACTGTTCAGGTCCATGCTATTCCCTTACTGTTCAGGTCCCTGCTATTCCCTTACTGTTCAGGTCCATGCTATTCCCTTACTGTTCAGGTCCCTGCTATTCCCTTACTGTTCAGGTCCCTGCTATTCCCTTACTGTTCAGGTCCCTGCTATTCCCTTACTGTTCAGGTCCCTGCTATTCTATTACTGTTCAGGTCCCTGCTACCCCCTTACTGTTCAGGTCCCTGCTATTCCTTACTGTTCAGGTCCCTGCTACTCCTTACTGTTCAGGTCCCTGCTATTTTATTACTGTTCAGGTCCCTGCTATTATATTACTGTTCAGGTCCCTGCTATTCTATTACTGTTCAGGTCCCTGCTATTACCTTACTGTTCAGGTCCCTGCTATTCCCTTACTGTTCAGGTCCCTGCTATTCCCTTACTGTTCAGGTCCCTGCTATTCTATTACTGTTCAGGTCCATGCTATTCCCTTACTGTTCAGGTCCCTGCTATTCCCTTACTGTTCAGGTCCCTGCTATTCCCTTACTGTTCAGGTCCCTGCTATTCTATTACTGTTCAGGTCCCTGCTACTCCCTTACTGTTCAGGTCCCTGCTATTCCCTTACTGTTCAGGTCCCTGCTACTCCCTTACTGTTCAGGTCCCTGCTATTTTATTACTGTTCAGGTCCCTGCTATTCTATTACTGTTCAGGTCCCTGCTATTCTATTACTGTTCAGGTCCCTGCTATTCCCTTACTGTTCAGGTCCATGCTATTCCCTTACTGTTCAGGTCAGTGCTACTCCCTTACTGTTCAGGTTAGTGCTACTCCTTACTGTTCAGGTCCCTGCTATTTTATTACTGTTCAGGTCCCTGCTATTCTATTACTGTTCAGGTCCCTGCTATTCTATTACTGTTCAGGTCCCTGCTACTCCCTTACTGTTCAGGTCCGTGCTATTCCTTTACTGTTCAGGTCCGTGCTATTCCCTTACTGTTCATGTCCCTGCTATTCCCTTACTGTTCAGGTCCATGCTATTCCCTTACTGTTCAGGTCCGTGCTATTCCCTTACTGTTCAGGTCCATGCTATTCCCTTACTGTTCAGGTCCCTGCTATTATATTACTGTTCAGGTCCCTGCTATTCACTTACTGTTCAGGTCGATGCTATTCCCTTACTGTTCAGGTCCCTGCTATTCTATTACTGTTCAGGTCCGTGCTATTCACTTACTGTTCAGGTCCCTGCTATTCCCTTACTGTTCAGGTCCCTGCTATTCCCTTACTGTTCAGGTCCGTGCTACTCCCTTACTGTTCAGGTCTGTGCTACTCCCTTACTGTTCAGGTCCCTGCTATTCTATTACTGTTCAGGTCCCTGCTATTCCCTAACTGTTCAGGTCCGTGCTACTCCCTTACTGTTCAGGTCTGTGCTACTCCCTTACTGTTCAGGTCCCTGCTATTCTATTACTGTTTAGGTCCCTGCTATTCTATTACTGTTCAGGTCCCTGCTATACCCTTACTGTTCAGGTCCCTGCTACTCCCTTACTGTTCAGGTCCCTGCTATTCTATTACTGTTCAGGTCCCTGCTATTTTATTACTGTTCAGGTCCCTGCTATTCCTTACTGTTCAGGTCCCTGCTATTCCCTTACTGTTCAGGTCCCTGCTATTCCCTTACTGTTCAGGTCCATGCTATTTTATTACTGTTCAGGTCCTTGCTATTCCCTTACTGTTCAGGTCCTTGCTATTCCCTTACTGTTCAGGTCCCTGCTATTCCCTTACTGTTCAGGTCCATGCTATTTTATTACTGTTCAGGTCCTTACTACTCCCTTACTGTTCAGGTCTGTGCTACTCCCTTACTGTTCAGGTCCCTGCTATTCCCTAACTGTTCAGGTCCGTGTTACTCCCTTACTGTTCAGGTCCCTGCTATTCTATTACTGTTCAGGTCCCTGCTATTCCCTAACTGTTCAGGTCCCTGCTATACCCTTACTGTTCAGGTCCCTGCTACTCCCTTACTGTTCAGGTCCCTGCTATTTTATTACTGTTCAGGTCCCTGCTATTCCCTTACTGTTCAGGTCCCTGCTTTTCCCTTACTGTTCAGGTCCCTGCTACTCCCTTACTGTTCAGGTCCATGCTATTCCCTTACTGTTCAGGTCCCTGCTATTCCCTTACTGTTCAGGTCCATGCTATTCCCTTACTGTTCAGGTCCCTGCTATTCCCTAACTGTTCAGGTCCCTGCTATACCCTTACTGTTCAGGTCCCTGCTACTCCCTTACTGTTCAGGTCCCTGCTATTTTATTACTGTTCAGGTCCCTGCTATTCCCTTACTGTTCAGGTCCATGCTATTCCCTTACTGTTCAGGTCCGTGCTATTCCCTTACTGTTCAGGTCCATGCTATTCCCTTACTGTTCAGGTCCCTGCTATTCCCTTACTGTTCAGGTCCCTGCTATTCCCTTACTGTTCAGGTCCCTGCTATTCCCTTACTGTTCAGGTCCCTGCTATTCCCTTACTGTTCAGGTCCATGCTATTCCCTTACTGTTCAGGTCCCTGCTATTCCCTTACTGTTCAGGTCACTGCTATTCCCTTACTGTTCAGGTCCCTGCTATTCCCTTACTGTTCAGGTCCCTGCTACTCCCTTACTGTTCAGGTCCCTGCTATTATATTACTGTTCAGGTCCCTGCTATTCCCTTACTGTTCATGTCCCTGCTATTCCCTTACTGTTCAGGTCCATGCTATTCCCTTACTGTTCATGTCACTGCTATTCCCTTACTGTTCAGGTCCATGCTATTCCCTTACTGTTCAGGTCCCTCTATTCCCTTACTGTTCAGGTTAGTGCTACTCCCTTACTGTTCAGGTCCCTGCTACTCCCTTACTGTTCAGGTCCCTGCTATTCCCTTACTGTTCAGGTCCCTGCTATTCTATTACTGTTCAGGTCCCTGCTATTCTATTACTGTTCAGGTCCCTGCTATTCTATTACTGTTCAGGTCCCTGCTACTCCCTTACTGTTCAGGTCCCTGCTATTCCCTTACTGTTCAGGTCCCTGCTACTCCCTTACTGTTCAGGTCCCTGCTATTTTATTACTGTTCAGGTCCCTGCTATTCTATTACTGTTCAGGTCCCTGCTATTCTATTACTGTTCAGGTCCCTGCTATTCCCTTACTGTTCAGGTCCATGCTATTCCCTTACTGTTCAGGTCAGTGCTACTCCCTTACTGTTCAGGTTAGTGCTACTCCCTTACTGTTCAGGTCCCTGCTATTTTATTACTGTTCAGGTCCCTGCTATTCTATTACTGTTCAGGTCCCTGCTATTCTATTACTGTTCAGGTCCCTGCTACTCCCTTACTGTTCAGGTCCGTGCTATTCCTTTACTGTTCAGGTCCGTGCTATTCCCTTACTGTTCATGTCCCTGCTATTCCCTTACTGTTCAGGTCCATGCTATTCCCTTACTGTTCATGTCCCTGCTATTCCCTTACTGTTCATGTCCCTGCTATTCCCTTACTGTTCAGGTCCATGCTATTCCCTTACTGTTCATGTCCCTGCTATTCCCTTACTGTTCAGGTCCATGCTATTCCCTTACTGTTCAGGTCCGTGCTATTCCCTTACTGTTCAGGTCCGTGCTATTCCCTTACTGTTCAGGTCCATGCTATTCCCTTACTGTTCAGGTCCCTGCTATTCCCTTACTGTTCAGGTCTGTGCTACTCCCTTACTGTTCAGGTCCATGCTATTCCCTTACTGTTCAGGTCCCTGCTATTCCCTTACTGTTCAGTTCCCTGCTATTCCCTTACTGTTCAGGTCCATGCTATTCCCTTACTGTTCAGGTCCATGCTATTCCCTTACTGTTCAGGTCCCTGCTATTCCCTTACTGTTCAGGTCCCTGCTATTCCCTTACTGTTCAGGTCCCTGCTATTCCCTTACTGTTCAGGTCCCTGCTATTCCCTTACTGTTCAGGTCCATGCTATTCCTTTACTGTTCAGGTCTGTGCTATTCCCTTACTGTTCAGGTCCCTGCTATTCCCTTACTGTCCAGGTCCATGCTATTCCCTTACTGTTCAGGTCCCTGCTATTCCCTTACTGTTCAGGTCCATGCTATTCCCTTACTGTTCAGGTCCCTGCTACTCCCTTACTGTTCATGTCCCTGCTATTCCCTTACTGTTCAGGTCCCTGCTATTCCCTTACTGTTCAGGTCCGTGCTATTCCCTTACTGTTCAGGTCTGTGCTACTCCCTTACTGTTCAGGTCCATGCTATTCCCTTACTGTTCAGGTCCCTGCTATTCCCTTACTGTTCAGTTCCCTGCTATTCCCTTACTGTTCAGGTCCATGTTATTCCCTTACTGTTCAGGTCCATGCTATTCCCTTACTGTTCAGGTCCCTGCTATTCCCTTACTGTTCAGGTCCCTGCTATTCCCTTACTGTTCAGGTCCATGCTATTCCTTTACTGTTCAGGTCTGTGCTATTCCCTTACTGTTCAGGTCCCTGCTATTCCCTTACTGTCCAGGTCCATGCTATTCCCTTACTGTTCAGGTCCCTGCTATTCCCTTACTGTTCAGGTCCATGCTATTCCCTTACTGTTCAGGTCCCTGCTACTCCCTTACTGTTCATGTCCCTGCTATTCCCTTACTGTTCAGGTCCCTGCTATTCCCTTACTGTTCAGGTCCGTGCTATTCCCTTACTGTTCAGGTCTGTGCTACTCGCTTACTGTTCAGGTCCATGCTATTCCCTTACTGTTCAGGTCCCTGCTATTCCCTTACTGTTCCGTTCCCTGCTATTCCCTTACTGTTCAGGTCCATGCTATTCCCTTACTGTTCAGGTCCATGCTATTCCCTTACTGTTCAGGTCCCTGCTATTCCCTTACTGTTCAGGTCCATGCTATTCCCTTACTGTTCAGGTCCATGCTATTCCCTTACTGTTCAGGTCCCTGCTATTCCCTTACTGTTCAGGTCCATGCTATTCCCTTACTGTTCAGGTCCATGCTATTCCCTTACTGTTCAGGTCCATGCTATTCCCTTACTGTTCAGGTCCCTGCTACTCCCTTACTGTTCAGGTCCCTGCTATTTTATTACCGTTCAGGTCTCTGCTATTCCCTTACTGTTCAGGTCCCTGCTACTCCCTTACTGTTCAGGTCCGTGCTATTCCTTTACTGTTCAGGTCTGTGCTATTCCCTTACTGTTCAGGTCCCTGCTATTCCCTTACTGTTCAGGTCCCTGCTATTCCCTTACTGTTCAGGTCCCTGCTATTCCCTTTCTGTTCAGGTCCCTGCTATTCCTTTACTGTTCAGGTCCACGGACTACCATTAATGAGTGATCTATATGTTTTGTTTTTTAGAGAATACATTTGCTTCTGAGGTTCTATCCAAATGGCAAACCCTTCATCACGTTATATCCAGACGGAACAGGTAATGTGTTGTATCTTTTTATTTAAGAGACTCGGGCACCAGGCAATTGTACAACAGCTTAGCAATAAGTTCCTTAGTGAAAACAAAGCTATCCATCTGGGAATGTTGCTATCATCATCTCCTCTGTGGAGGCTGCTGACTTCACCTATATAATCATGGAGGACAAGGATTTAGAGCCAAACTTTGAGGCCATGTTTACAACCAGAGGCCAGTCTACGTGCTACCACCCCAATGGACTTATATGGTGTGTACCATTAATACTTGCCCTGAAAATCACATACACAGATAAACTGTGGCAGTGTTCTGCTGTTACTGCATGTCTATACTTTAACTGTGGCCTACTTGTGTTTGGAAACTGGACCTAAGCTTTGGGGTGTGTGTGTGTGTGTGTGTGTGTGTGTGTGTGTGTGTGTGTGTGTGTGTGTGTGTGTGTGTGTGTGTGTGTGTGTGTGTGTGTGTAGGGTGAACCTGACCCAGCTGGGAGGCTCCTGCTGCAGTGAGTCCGGGGCCCTGAGACGACGCTGGACCTGGCTGGACCTTGAGCCTCACATCCAAGCCCCTCCCTTCCAGCCCATCTGTCTGGTCCTGGGTAGCCACGTCAGCCTCCGCATCCAGTCCCAGGAACGCATCTACCTCACATTCTCCTCTCACCAAAGCAGAGTACGTTTCAACGTGGGCTCCAAACTCAAGGTGAGTCGTCACAGGACTGTCTCAAGTGAGCACATATTGATGAACTTCTTCGTCGTTCAACATTGATGGATTTTCAAGGATAATTACAGTAATGCACATGAAACAGACATAGCTGATAAGCTGCTAATCTGATGGACACGCTCCATCCCATGTGTTCTGACTGTTTTCTGTTGTTTTTCTCTCCTAGCTAACCCATCCGGAATGCCTAGTGATGCCGGGGCCAGACATCCTGCAACAACATCTCCAAATGAAAAGCCTGGAGATTTACACTCTGCTGGACCGGATGCAGACCTGCATGGCCTACCAGCACTCGGCCAATCCCCACAACATTAAGCCACAGTACAGCCTCGTTGCCCAGATGCAGAGACTCAAGAGACAGATGGAAAAACAGAGCTCACCCAAAAATACCAAAGCTCTCATGGCCTCTAAGGACTTATAACAACTGACAACTCAAAGCCTGTGTTGTTCTAGAATTCATATTGTTGCTATGAAACCAAGGCATTTAGCATTTATTCTAATTAGAAATAAATACAGTAGCCATGTGTAGCTATGCTAAAATATTAGAAAAGACTGGTCATGTTTCTTGTCAGATACACATTTAATAGATTTAATGGTTGGCCCATTGTGCAAATTAAGAAATTAGTCAGCAGTCTAAGGAAAATGACGAATGAGGCACCTCACTCTTCAATCACAAGTAGGCCTAGAAGATTCAGTTGATGTCCCAACA
This sequence comes from Oncorhynchus nerka, assembly GCF_034236695.1. Taxonomy (NCBI): domain Eukaryota; kingdom Metazoa; phylum Chordata; class Actinopteri; order Salmoniformes; family Salmonidae; genus Oncorhynchus; species Oncorhynchus nerka. The sequence goes on along the minus strand of NC_088398.1, from coordinate 77,518,177 downwards.
ACCCTTGAACCCACCAACCCGTGCATAGGTTACAGCAGCTGTTTAATGGTGCTGGTCGGCTGTACAGCAGCCGTTTAATGGTGCTGGTCGGCTGTACAGCAGCCAGGCAACTTGAAGGACTTGAAGGATGTGTAGTAATGCAGGAAATCTACAAACGGGATAATAATGTTTTGACTTACTAGTTTTATACTGACCCGGTGCAGGTATCATAGCTAACTCAGAATCTTCAATAGAAATAGGCCATGGTAGACAGAACCTTAATTACTCATCTGTGCAGCAGCCTGAAGGTCAACTGATTGACCATGACATTTCTGAACAGTCTCTTCAGAGGAGCTGTATCTGCGATGTTATGCCCACGGCATTTACATAATTTAAGTAAAAATAAATCTTGTGAGTTAATTTAAGAGTTGGCATATCATATTTTTCCAGATATATATATATGTTTTAAGTAGTAGAAGGGAAAAAAAATACATTGCAATGAGTTTTCATGTCAGTGGCATAACGTTGACTTATCTGAATGCCTGGACCACAGGCATGTGGAGGTCAGCTCCAGAATGAGCACCAGGACACAGACCTACTGGTTGGACCAGAGGAGACATGAGGACAGTAGCCGAGGTAAGAGGAGAAAAGTACTATCAGATAGATGAGTGATGATTGTTATAGGGCAGACTTCAGAATTACGCTGATCCTCAAAGTATAGCATGTTGTTTACTTAGCCCAACTACTTCCCTTTCTCCTGACAAATGATTCCTTTGCAGTCAACATTCAGTCAGAAGAAGGGACTATGAAACCTGTAGAGGAATCAGGGATCCCCTTGGAATGTGTGGAGACACGTCTTGACTCCGAGGTAGCTAGGCGAAACACCGATGTTTTAGAAATATTTCCTCACTATGAAAAAATATACTAAAACACTTCAAATCAATTCCAATAAATGTCTATTTCCTGTCTCTGAGAAGTCCCTGAAGTGTTCCAAGAGCGCGATTTGTGTTGAGGAGAAAAGTCTACATCTTCATCTAACGGTATTTTTATTGTTACCAGTCTAACAGACATCAGACAGCGTGAAATGTTAGCGTTACTGTAGATACAGAATCCTGAAATCTGGAGTTTCTCCATTTTCACTTATTAATGATGAGCAATGTGGGCACTTCTGTTGAATAAATGATGAACTGCCTTTGTTGTCTCTCTTTAGAATCTTCCTAAAAACGAGGACCCGGAGATGGATCCGTCCCCAGATAATGAAGTGTTGGCTCACTCAGCAAGGTCTCCAAACTCCCACAGCTTGCCAAGTAGAAACTAAACAGTCACCAACACATTTTGACATGGTAATGTTTGTTGTTATCACTGTTGGATTGTTTCAGAAAACTTTCTTTATGCTGTTTTTTTCTAAGTACATTATGGCTTAGCTGATTCAACTGAACACTGTCACGGTACAGTAATACACCAATTGTATTACGCATACAATATTTTCTTGTATAATTTTTTTGGGGGGTGTGAAAATAGTGTATTGCTGGTATGTAGGCCACTACAGGCGACTGGCTGTATGGACATGGATGAAAAGGACAGGCTAAGAGCTGAATGCTTGGTGTCCTTTTAGAGCACAAGGGCATCCAGCTCGGACTCGTCATGGGAGCTCCTGGAAAGTGAGCTGGACTCTATTACCTGTGAGTACTGCCAGCAGCACAGGAAGCCCCCAGAGACCAGCTAGTCCACAATACAGACCCAGAGGAGTTGAGGCCTTCACAAACCACATACACACGTCTAACTCAGCCAATAAGCACAATCCTTTTCGTGTGAAACTGAAATTCACTCCAACCTGCAAAGAACCTCCAGTAACATTTGTCCCTCTGGATGTAATATCCCTGGTTTGATAGTTTGAAATCTCCCATTAGAGGCACAGCCCTTTGGTAGGTTCACCTGATTGCTGGAGAGAAGGAAAAAATCACTTGTACACTATTTTAGATGTCAAAATCAAGATTATACATGAATAGTCATTTTTTGTGTGATGACTTTGTGTATTTATATTGTACAGACTTAATTCTAATTAAATGGCATTTCAACAAATTGGCCGGTGTAGGCCGTCATTGTAAATGAGAATTTATTCTTTACTGACTTGCCTCTTTAAATAAAACAAATTAGCTGGGAAGGCTTTCCTCTAGATGGAATGGAAACCCATTTCATGAAGCTCCAGACAAACAGTGCTTGTGCTGACGTTGCTTCCAAAGGCCGTTTGGAACTCGGTAGTGAGTGTTGCAACCGGGAACAGATTTTTACACACTACGTGCTTCAGCACTCGGCGGTCCCGTTCTGTGAGCTTTTGTAGCCTACTACTTCGCGGCTGAGCCGTTGTTGCTCCTAGACGTTTCCACTTCACAATAACAGCACTTACAGTTGACCGGGGCAGCTCTAGTAGGGCAGAAATTTTACGATTTGACTTGTTGGAAAGGTGGCATCCTATGACGGTGCCTTTTTGAAAGTCACTGAGCTCTTCAGTAAGGCCATTCTACTATGTTTGTCTATGGAGATTGCATGGCTGTATGCTCAATTTTATACACCTGTCAGCAACAGGTGTGGCTGAAATGGCCGAATCCACTCATTTTGAAGGGGTGTCCAAGTACATTTGTGTGTGTGTGTGTGTGTGTATCTATTTATGTATATGTGTGTATTTCTCTGCTGCGTTTGAAATGTGTTGTCTCTGTCAGTTGTTTTTGTTACGAAGTGGCCTGGAGGATGGCTGACTGTCTGTCGGAGGGGGAGCCTGTGTTCTGCGTGTTCCAGGAGAGCTTAAAGGTTGATGTGGGCCCTCACCTGCCCTTCAAAACGGCTGCGAAGAAGCGGGCAGAGCAAAGGTCAGGACCAGTCTATCTGTGATAGATGGGGTACTAATACAAGCAACTCTAATTGACTCTACTTTTGATATGATATCCCTCAGAACCACTTTAAATCATCACTGAGATCCTGACAGTACTGTTCCCACCACTCTAAATTCAGAGGTTTTTTTTCGTCCTCAGAATAACCTATTTTCAACTAAACCAGATAAATACTCACAAGGTCACCACCCCTTTGTTACATGACATGTAGTATATCATTTAAGGTGCTAAAAGTTATTTCATATCCACTGATAAAAGTGAAAACCTTTTATTAATACAAACGGACATCTTAGGCTGCTGGACTCCGTTGACATTCAACCTCATAGGTTATGTTAAAAGTATCAACACTCAGTGTTAACCTGCGTAACCATTTGATATCGACTTTCAAATGAGGTCTGGACTGCCAAGAAGAAGAGCCATTCGCCAAAATGGAAATCATTGATTCTCCAGACACTCTGCCCCTCTTATGGAGAAGAACAAGGACAGAAGGTATACAAACTGAACTCTTAATGATGATTTGCAGCGTTGGTGATGCTAACAAATAGATTAGCTCACTCAATATACAAGGGTAAAGGCCAATGGCTAGGTCTATGTTACTATACAGTCAATTCATGATCACGGGTTTGATTTTACAGAGAAAGACCACGCTTTTTAAGCTCTGAGAACAGGCAATCATTTGTTATCATATTGCCAGATGGAACAGGACAGGTTTTGCATCCTTTTGGAGAGGTTACTCAGAGAATGTATCCAAAATACAGGAATTACATTTATAAAAAATACAATTATTAAGTTTCTGTATTTTCATTACACGTTTTTCAAAAGTATTGATGATTTGAGAATAAGCAGGATGGTGGGATCGTTAACCCTAATGGTGTGCAAGCCATCCATCAGGAAGGCTCGCCGGTCTCATATCTTCTGTGATACGAGAGGACAAAGATCTCCTCCCAGAAATCCAGATCGTCTTTACATTCATATCATAATAATGGCATTTCTGAAGAAATGCAGTGCCTTTTTTGACTTCATGAGTACTGTGTGCATTTGGGAAGCTGCTGTTCTCCAGGTGACATGTTGAGTGGGAGTTTTCTGACAGTGTGCGCCTGCTTGAAATAAAACATTTTAGCCTTCACTTTTTCAGCTTCATTGGGGCCTGTGTAGGCTTACTTTAATGTCACGTTTACAAATGTATCTGTGATCTTGCTGTGTGTTTTGCCTGGTTGGCAGGGATGAACCTGACCCAGCTGGGATGCTTCTGCTGCAGTGACACCCGGGAATTGTCTGGACCACAAGCCTCACCTGCATGCCCCTCCCTGACTGGACTTGAATGAACCCCAACCAAAACCAAATGTGATAATCATGCAGTACTCTAACCATGTTAGAAGCACAGAATGAGCAAACAGTGATTTATAATGGGCACCGAAGTGACTCACAGTTTTCAAAAAAAAATCTGCAATTCTCTCCTAACACCCACTCATATCAAGACTGATCTGTAGTCTTCTGTAGCTCAGTTGATAGAGCATGGCACTTGCTAGGAGAGTGGGTTTGATTCCCTGGACCACCCATACGTAAAATGTGTGCACGTGTGACAAAGTCACTTTTTATAAAAGCATCTGGTAAATGGCATGTATTATATAAACTCAGCAAAAAAAGAAATGTCCTCACTGTCAAATGTGTTTATTTTCAGCAAACCTAACTATTTGTATGAACATAAGATTCAACAACTGAGACAAAAACTGAACAGGTTCCACAGACATGTGACTAACAGAAATTGAATAATGTGTGTCCCTGAACAAAGGAGGGGGGGCAAAATCAAAAGTAACAGTCAGTGTCTGGTGTGGACACCAGCTACATTAAATACTGCAGTGCATCTCCTCCCCATGGACTGCACCAGATTTCCCAGTCCCACTCTTCCACCAATGCACCTGCAAGTTCCCGGACATTTCTGGGGGGAATGGCCCTAGCCATCACCCTCCAATCCAACAGGTCCCAGACACTCTCAATGTGGTTGTGATCTGGGCTCTTTGCTTGCCATGGTAGAACACTGACATTTCTGTCTTGCAGGAAATCACACACAGAACGAGCAGTATGGCTGGTGGCATTATCATGCTGGAGGGTCATATCAGGACGAGCCTGCAGGAAAGGTACCACATAAGGGAGGACGATGTCTTCCCTGTAACGCACAGCATTGAGATTGCCTGCAATGACAACAAACTCAGTCCGATGATGCTGTGACACACCGCCCCAGACCATGACGGACCCTCCAAATCGATCCCGCTCCAGAGTACAGGCCTCGGTATAACGCCCACTCCTTTGACGATAAATGCGAATCCGACCATCACCCCTGGTGTGACAAAATCGCGACTCGTCACCATAGCAACACCCATCCGTAGCACGCGCCCCAGCAGGTATATTGCATTGGTCGTCCCCAAAGCCAACACTTACTTTGGCCGCCTTTCCTTCCAGTTCTCTGTTGCCAATGACTGGAATGAATTGCAAAAATCTCTGAAGCTGGAGTCATATCTCCCTCTCTAACTTTAAGCGTCAGCTGCCTGAGCAGCTGACCGATCACTGTACCTGTACACAACACACACGACTACCTCATCCCCATATTATTACTTACCCTCTTCCTCTTTTGCACCCCAAGTATCTCTACTTGCACATCATTATCTGCACATCTATAACTCCAATAGTAATGCTCAATTGTAATTATTTTCACCTCTAGGGCCCATTTATTGCCTACCACCCTACTCTTCTACATTTGCACACACTACATAAATAGAAAAAAAAATGTTTTTGTGTTGACTGTATGTTTGTTTGTGTAACTGCTTTGCTTTATCATGGCCAGGTCGCAGTTGTAAATGAGAACTTGTTCTCAACTGGCCTACCTGGTTAAATAAAGGTGAAATAAAATGTAAAAAATTAAGAGCACTTTTTGCCAGTACTGTCTGGTCCAGCGACGGTGGGTTTGTGCCAACTGGCAACGTTGTTGCCGGTGATGTCTGGTGAGGACCTGCCTTACAACAGGCTTACAAGCCCTCATTCCAACCTCAGACTATTGCAGACAGTCTGAGCACTGATGGAGGGATTGTGCATTCCTGGTGTAACTTGGGCAGTTGTTGTCATCCTGTACTTTTTTTTTTTTTACCTTTATTTTACTAGGCAAGTCAGTTAAGAACAAATTCTTATTTTCAATGACGGCCTAGGAACAGTGGGTTAACTGCCTGTTCAGGGGCAGAACAACAGATTTGTACCTTGTCAGCTCGGGGATTCGAACTTGCATCCTTTCGGTTACTAGTCCAACGCTATAACCACTAGGCTACGCTGCTGCCCCACTTGTCCCGCAGGTGTGATGTTCGGATGTACCGATCCTGTGCAGGTGTTGTTACAGTGTTGAATCAGCTGTCCGTCCTGTCTCCCTGTAGCGCTGTCTTAGGCGTCTCACAGTACCGACATTGCAATTTATTGCCCTGGCCACATCTGCAGTCCTCATGCCTCCTTGCAGCATGCCTAAGGCACGTTCACACAGATGAGCAAGGACCCTGGGTATCTTTCTTTTGGTGTTTTTCCGAGTCAGTGGAAAGGCCTCTTTAGTGTCCTAAGTTTTCATAACTGTGACCTTAATTGTCTACCGTCTATAAGCTGTTAGTGTCTTAACGACCGTTCCACAGGTGCATGTTCATTAATTGTTTATGGTTCATTGAACAAGCATGGGAAACAGTGTTTAAACCCTTTACAATGAAGACCTGTTAAGTTATTTGGATTTTTACAAATGATCTATGAAAGACTGGGTCCTGAAAAAGGGACTTTTTTTGTTTGTTGCTGAGTTTATTACTTTGCTTTTCTGCAGTTGGAGCACACGGCGGGCCAGAGACACCTCCACATGAAGCGACCTGCAACCTGCTGCAGAGGATCCAGAGCTAGATCACCTAGCAACACTAGATCACCTAGCAACACTAGATCACCTAGCAACACTAGATCACCTAGCAGCACTAGATCACCTAGCAACACTAGATCACCTAGCAACACTAGATCACCTAGCAACACTAGATCACCTAGCAGCACTAGATCACCTAGCAACACTAGCATTTTACATTCACCTTGTAATTCATTGCATTTTTGTGAATTCCATGAGGCAAATATAACCATAGTATATTCAATTACTGAGTAGACCGATGACTTCTCCATTCCTTAACATCGCCAGGCCACAGAGAAGGTAAAAGTATCCCAAGTACAAAATATATATTTTTAAATTGTACAAGTTCTCAGGGTACTTCTATGCAACAAGTTGACAAAAACAGTCACACGGAGAACAGGTGGAAGTATCCGTTGGAAACCACTGACATACAAGACAACGGTTAGAAGGGTTTCTTTTATCTAAAAACAGACCAAAGGTGTCATTAAAATCGGAGAGCTTTGCAGCACAGGCTTTCATAGACCAGAGATCTCCATGTCCATAGAGAAAGGAAGGCGTAGAGACCCATAGACCAGAGATGTTCATAGAGAAAGGAAGGTGTAGAGACCCATAGACCAGAGATCTACAAGTCCATAGAGAAAGGAAGGCGTAGAGACCCATAGACAAGAGATGTTCATAGAGAAAGGAAGGCGTAGAGACCCATAGACCAGAGATGTCCATAGAGAAAGGAAGGCGTAGAGACCCATAGACCAGAGATGTTCATAGAGAAAGGAAGGCGTAGAGACCCATAGACCAGAGATGTCCATGTCCATAGAGAAAGGAAGGCGTAGAGACCCATAGACCAGAGATGTTCATAGAGAAAGGAAGGCGTAGAGACCCATAGACCAGAGATCTCCATAGAGAAAGGAAGGCGTAGAGACCCATAGACCAGAGATGTTCATAGAGAAAGGAAGGCGTAGAGACCCATAGACCAGAGATGTTCATAGAGAAAGGAAGGCTTAGAGACCCATAGACCAGAGATGTTCATAGAGAAAGGAAGGCGTAGAGACCCATAGACCAGAGATGTCCATAGAGAAAGGAAGGCGTAGAGACCCATAGACCAGAGATCTCCATAGAGAAAGGAAGGCATAAAGACCCATAGACCAGAGATCTACAAGTCCATAGAGAAAGGAAGGCGTAGAGACCCATAGACAAGAGATGTTCATAGAGAAAGGAAGGCGTAGAGACCCATAGACCAGAGATGTTCATAGAGAAAGGAAGGCGTAGAGACCCATAGACCAGAGATGTTCATAGAGAAAGGAAGGCGTAGAGACCCATAGACCAGAGATCTTCAAGTCCATAGAGAAAGGAAGGCGTAGAGACCCATAGACCAGAGATGTCCATAGAGAAAGGAAGGCGTAGAGACCCATAGACCAGAGATGTTCATAGAGAAAGGAAGGCGTAGAGACCCATAGACCAGAGATGTCCATGTCCATAGAGAAAGGAAGGCGTAGAGACCCATAGACCAGAGATGTTCATAGAGAAAGGAAGGCGTAGAGACCCATAGACCAGAGATGTTCATAGAGAAAGGAAGGCGTAGAGACCCATAGACCAGAGATGTTCATAGAGAAAGGAAGGCATAGAGACCCATAGACCAGAGATGTTCATAGAGAAAGGAAGGCATAGAGACCCATAGACCAGAGATGTTCATAGAGAAAGGAAGGCGTAGAGACCCATAGACCAGAGATGTTCATAGAGAAAGGAAGGCATAGAGACCCATAGACCAGAGATGTTCATAGAGAAAGGAAGGCGTAGAGACCCATAGACCAGAGATGTTCATAGAGAAAGGAAGGCGTAGAGACCCATAGACCAGAGATGTCCATAGAGAAAGGAAGGCGTAGAGACCCATAGACCAGAGATCTCCATAGAGAAAGGAAGGCATAGAGACCCATAGACCAGAGATGTTCATAGAGAAAGGAAGGCGTAGAGACCCATAGACCAGAGATGTTCATAGAGAAAGGAAGGCGTAGAGACCCATAGACCAGAGATGTCCATAGAGAAAGGAAGGCGTAGAGACCCATAGACCAGAGATCTCCATAGAGAAAGGAAGGCATAGAGACCCATAGACCAGAGATGTTCATAGAGAAAGGAAGGCGTAGAGACCCATAGACCAGAGATGTCCATAGAGAAAGGAAGGCGTAGAGACCCATAGACCAGAGATGTTCATAGAGAAAGGAAGGCGTAGAGACCCATAGACAAGAGATGTTCATAGAGAAAGGAAGGCGTAGAGACCCATAGACCAGAGATGTTCATAGAGAAAGGAAGGCGTAGAGACCCATAGACCAGAGATCTCCAAGTCCATAGAGAAAGGAAGGCGTAGAGACCATAGACCAGAGATGTCCATAGAGAAAGGAAGGCGTAGAGACCCATAGACCAGAGATCTCCATAGAGAAAGGAAGGCATAGAGACCCATAGACCAGAGATCTCCATAGAGAAAGGAAGGCGTAGAGACCCATAGACCAGAGATCTCCATAGAGAAAGGAAGGCGTAGAGACCCATAGACCAGAGATGTTCATAGAGAAAGGAAGGCGTAGAGACCCATAGACCAGAGATGTCCATAGAGAAAGGAAGGCATAGAGACCCATAGACCAGAGATGTTCATAGAGAAAGGAAGGTGTAGAGACCCATAGACCAGAGATCTACAAGTCCATAGAGAAAGGAAGGCGTAGAGACCCATAGACAAGAGATGTTCATAGAGAAAGGAAGGCGTAGAGACCCATAGACCAGAGATGTCCATAGAGAAAGGAAGGCGTAGAGACCCATAGACCAGAGATGTTCATAGAGAAAGGAAGGCGTAGAGACCCATAGACCAGAGATGTCCATGTCCATAGAGAAAGGAAGGCGTAGAGACCCATAGACCAGAGATGTTCATAGAGAAAGGAAGGCGTAGAGACCCATAGACCAGAGATCTCCATAGAGAAAGGAAGGCGTAGAGACCCATAGACCAGAGATGTTCATAGAGAAAGGAAGGCGTAGAGACCCATAGACCAGAGATGTTCATAGAGAAAGGAAGGCATAGAGACCCATAGACCAGAGATGTTCATAGAGAAAGGAAGGCGTAGAGACCCATAGACCAGAGATGTCCATAGAGAAAGGAAGGCGTAGAGACCCATAGACCAGAGATCTCCATAGAGAAAGGAAGGCATAAAGACCCATAGACCAGAGATCTACAAGTCCATAGAGAAAGGAAGGCGTAGAGACCCATAGACAAGAGATGTTCATAGAGAAAGGAAGGCGTAGAGACCCATAGACCAGAGATGTTCATAGAGAAAGGAAGGCGTAGAGACCCATAGACCAGAGATGTTCATAGAGAAAGGAAGGCGTAGAGACCCATAGACCAGAGATCTTCAAGTCCATAGAGAAAGGAAGGCGTAGAGACCCATAGACCAGAGATGTCCATAGAGAAAGGAAGGCGTAGAGACCCATAGACCAGAGATGTTCATAGAGAAAGGAAGGCGTAGAGACCCATAGACCAGAGATGTCCATGTCCATAGAGAAAGGAAGGCGTAGAGACCCATAGACCAGAGATGTTCATAGAGAAAGGAAGGCGTAGAGACCCATAGACCAGAGATGTTCATAGAGAAAGGAAGGCGTAGAGACCCATAGACCAGAGATGTTCATAGAGAAAGGAAGGCATAGAGACCCATAGACCAGAGATGTTCATAGAGAAAGGAAGGCATAGAGACCCATAGACCAGAGATGTTCATAGAGAAAGGAAGGCGTAGAGACCCATAGACCAGAGATGTTCATAGAGAAAGGAAGGCATAGAGACCCATAGACCAGAGATGTTCATAGAGAAAGGAAGGCGTAGAGACCCATAGACCAGAGATGTTCATAGAGAAAGGAAGGCGTAGAGACCCATAGACCAGAGATGTCCATAGAGAAAGGAAGGCGTAGAGACCCATAGACCAGAGATCTCCATAGAGAAAGGAAGGCATAGAGACCCATAGACCAGAGATGTTCATAGAGAAAGGAAGGCGTAGAGACCCATAGACCAGAGATGTTCATAGAGAAAGGAAGGCGTAGAGACCCATAGACCAGAGATGTCCATAGAGAAAGGAAGGCGTAGAGACCCATAGACCAGAGATCTCCATAGAGAAAGGAAGGCATAGAGACCCATAGACCAGAGATGTTCATAGAGAAAGGAAGGCGTAGAGACCCATAGACCAGAGATGTCCATAGAGAAAGGAAGGCGTAGAGACCCATAGACCAGAGATGTTCATAGAGAAAGGAAGGCGTAGAGACCCATAGACAAGAGATGTTCATAGAGAAAGGAAGGCGTAGAGACCCATAGACCAGAGATGTTCATAGAGAAAGGAAGGCGTAGAGACCCATAGACCAGAGATCTCCAAGTCCATAGAGAAAGGAAGGCGTAGAGACCATAGACCAGAGATGTCCATAGAGAAAGGAAGGCGTAGAGACCCATAGACCAGAGATCTCCATAGAGAAAGGAAGGCATAGAGACCCATAGACCAGAGATGTTCGTAGAGAAAGGAAGGCGTAGAGACCCATAGACCAGAGATGTTCATAGAGAAAGGAAGGCATAGAGACCCATAGACCAGAGATGTTCATAGAGAAAGGAAGGCGTAGAGACCCATAGACCAGAGATGTCCATAGAGAAAGGAAGGCATAGAGACCCATAGACAAGAGATGTTCATAGAGAAAGGAAGGCGTAGAGACCCATAGACCAGAGATGTCCATAGAGAAAGGAAGGCGTAGAGACCCATAGACCAGAGATGTTCAAAGAGAAATGAAGGCATAGAGACCCATAGACCAGAGATGTCCATAGAGAAAGGAAGGCGAAGAGACCCATAGACCAGAGATCTCCATAGAGAAAGGAAGGCGTAGAGACCCATAGACCAGAGATCTCCATAGAGAAAGGAAGGCGTAGAGACCCATAGACCAGAGATGTTCATAGAGAAAGGAAGGCGTAGAGACCCATAGACCAGAGATGTCCATAGAGAAAGGAAGGCGTAGAGACCCATAGACCAGAGATCTCCATAGAGAAAGGAAGGCATAGAGACCCATAGACCAGAGATGTTCATAGAGAAAGGAAGGTGTAGAGTCCCATAGACCAGAGATGTCCATAGAGAAAGGAAGGCGTAGAGACCCATAGACCAGAGATGTTCATAGAGAAAGGAAGGCGTAGAGACCCATAGACCAGAGATCTCCAAGTCCATAGAGAAAGGAAGGCGTAGAGACCCATAGACCAGAGATGTCCATAGAGAAAGGAAGGCGTAGAGACCCATAGACCAGAGATCTACAAGTCCATAGAGAAAGGAAGGCGTAGAGACCCATAGACAAGAGATGTTCATAGAGAAAGGAAGGCGTAGAGACCCATAGACCAGAGATGTCCATAGAGAAAGGAAGGCGTAGAGACCCATAGACCAGAGATGTTCATAGAGAAAGGAAGGCGTAGAGACCCATAGACCAGAGATGTCCATGTCCATAGAGAAAGGAAGGCGTAGAGACCCATAGACCAGAGATGTTCATAGAGAAAGGAAGGCGTAGAGACCCATAGACCAGAGATCTCCATAGAGAAAGGAAGGCGTAGAGACCCATAGACCAGAGATGTTCATAGAGAAAGGAAGGCGTAGAGACCCATAGACCAGAGATGTTCATAGAGAAAGGAAGGCATAGAGACCCATAGACCAGAGATGTTCATAGAGAAAGGAAGGCGTAGAGACCCATAGACCAGAGATGTCCATAGAGAAAGGAAGGCGTAGAGACCCATAGACCAGAGATCTCCATAGAGAAAGGAAGGCATAAAGACCCATAGACCAGAGATCTACAAGTCCATAGAGAAAGGAAGGCGTAGAGACCCATAGACAAGAGATGTTCATAGAGAAAGGAAGGCGTAGAGACCCATAGACCAGAGATGTTCATAGAGAAAGGAAGGCGTAGAGACCCATAGACCAGAGATGTTCATAGAGAAAGGAAGGCGTAGAGACCCATAGACCAGAGATCTTCAAGTCCATAGAGAAAGGAAGGCGTAGAGACCCATAGACCAGAGATGTCCATAGAGAAAGGAAGGCGTAGAGACCCATAGACCAGAGATGTTCATAGAGAAAGGAAGGCGTAGAGACCCATAGACCAGAGATGTCCATGTCCATAGAGAAAGGAAGGCGTAGAGACCCATAGACCAGAGATGTTCATAGAGAAAGGAAGGCGTAGAGACCCATAGACCAGAGATGTTCATAGAGAAAGGAAGGCGTAGAGACCCATAGACCAGAGATGTTCATAGAGAAAGGAAGGCATAGAGACCCATAGACCAGAGATGTTCATAGAGAAAGGAAGGCATAGAGACCCATAGACCAGAGATGTTCATAGAGAAAGGAAGGCGTAGAGACCCATAGACCAGAGATGTTCATAGAGAAAGGAAGGCATAGAGACCCATAGACCAGAGATGTTCATAGAGAAAGGAAGGCGTAGAGACCCATAGACCAGAGATGTTCATAGAGAAAGGAAGGCGTAGAGACCCATAGACCAGAGATGTCCATAGAGAAAGGAAGGCGTAGAGACCCATAGACCAGAGATCTCCATAGAGAAAGGAAGGCATAGAGACCCATAGACCAGAGATGTTCATAGAGAAAGGAAGGCGTAGAGACCCATAGACCAGAGATGTTCATAGAGAAAGGAAGGCGTAGAGACCCATAGACCAGAGATGTTCAAAGAGAAATGAAGGCATAGAGACCCATAGACCAGAGATGTCCATAGAGAAAGGAAGGCGAAGAGACCCATAGACCAGAGATCTCCATAGAGAAAGGAAGGCGTAGAGACCCATAGACCAGAGATCTCCATAGAGAAAGGAAGGCGTAGAGACCCATAGACCAGAGATGTTCATAGAGAAAGGAAGGCGTAGAGACCCATAGACCAGAGATGTCCATAGAGAAAGGAAGGCGTAGAGACCCATAGACCAGAGATCTCCATAGAGAAAGGAAGGCATAGAGACCCATAGACCAGAGATGTTCATAGAGAAAGGAAGGTGTAGAGTCCCATAGACCAGAGATGTCCATAGAGAAAGGAAGGCGTAGAGACCCATAGACCAGAGATGTTCATAGAGAAAGGAAGGCGTAGAGACCCATAGACCAGAGATCTCCAAGTCCATAGAGAAAGGAAGGCGTAGAGACCCATAGACCAGAGATGTCCATAGAGAAAGGAAGGCGTAGAGACCCATAGACCAGAGATCTACAAGTCCATAGAGAAAGGAAGGCGTAGAGACCCATAGACAAGAGATGTTCATAGAGAAAGGAAGGCGTAGAGACCCATAGACCAGAGATGTCCATAGAGAAAGGAAGGCGTAGAGACCCATAGACCAGAGATGTTCATAGAGAAAGGAAGGCGTAGAGACCCATAGACCAGAGATGTCCATGTCCATAGAGAAAGGAAGGCGTAGAGACCCATAGACCAGAGATGTTCATAGAGAAAGGAAGGCGTAGAGACCCATAGACCAGAGATCTCCATAGAGAAAGGAAGGCGTAGAGACCCATAGACCAGAGATGTTCATAGAGAAAGGAAGGCGTAGAGACCCATAGACCAGAGATGTTCATAGAGAAAGGAAGGCATAGAGACCCATAGACCAGAGATGTTCATAGAGAAAGGAAGGCGTAGAGACCCATAGACCAGAGATGTCCATAGAGAAAGGAAGGCGTAGAGACCCATAGACCAGAGATCTCCATAGAGAAAGGAAGGCATAAAGACCCATAGACCAGAGATCTACAAGTCCATAGAGAAAGGAAGGCGTAGAGACCCATAGACAAGAGATGTTCATAGAGAAAGGAAGGCGTAGAGACCCATAGACCAGAGATGTTCATAGAGAAAGGAAGGCGTAGAGACCCATAGACCAGAGATGTTCATAGAGAAAGGAAGGCGTAGAGACCCATAGACCAGAGATCTTCAAGTCCATAGAGAAAGGAAGGCGTAGAGACCCATAGACCAGAGATGTCCATAGAGAAAGGAAGGCGTAGAGACCCATAGACCAGAGATGTTCATAGAGAAAGGAAGGCGTAGAGACCCATAGACCAGAGATGTCCATGTCCATAGAGAAAGGAAGGCGTAGAGACCCATAGACCAGAGATGTTCATAGAGAAAGGAAGGCGTAGAGACCCATAGACCAGAGATGTTCATAGAGAAAGGAAGGCGTAGAGACCCATAGACCAGAGATGTTCATAGAGAAAGGAAGGCATAGAGACCCATAGACCAGAGATGTTCATAGAGAAAGGAAGGCATAGAGACCCATAGACCAGAGATGTTCATAGAGAAAGGAAGGCGTAGAGACCCATAGACCAGAGATGTTCATAGAGAAAGGAAGGCATAGAGACCCATAGACCAGAGATGTTCATAGAGAAAGGAAGGCGTAGAGACCCATAGACCAGAGATGTTCATAGAGAAAGGAAGGCGTAGAGACCCATAGACCAGAGATGTCCATAGAGAAAGGAAGGCGTAGAGACCCATAGACCAGAGATCTCCATAGAGAAAGGAAGGCATAGAGACCCATAGACCAGAGATGTTCATAGAGAAAGGAAGGCGTAGAGACCCATAGACCAGAGATGTTCATAGAGAAAGGAAGGCGTAGAGACCCATAGACCAGAGATGTCCATAGAGAAAGGAAGGCGTAGAGACCCATAGACCAGAGATCTCCATAGAGAAAGGAAGGCATAGAGACCCATAGACCAGAGATGTTCATAGAGAAAGGAAGGCGTAGAGACCCATAGACCAGAGATGTCCATAGAGAAAGGAAGGCGTAGAGACCCATAGACCAGAGATGTTCATAGAGAAAGGAAGGCGTAGAGACCCATAGACAAGAGATGTTCATAGAGAAAGGAAGGCGTAGAGACCCATAGACCAGAGATGTTCATAGAGAAAGGAAGGCGTAGAGACCCATAGACCAGAGATCTCCAAGTCCATAGAGAAAGGAAGGCGTAGAGACCATAGACCAGAGATGTCCATAGAGAAAGGAAGGCGTAGAGACCCATAGACCAGAGATCTCCATAGAGAAAGGAAGGCATAGAGACCCATAGACCAGAGATGTTCGTAGAGAAAGGAAGGCGTAGAGACCCATAGACCAGAGATGTTCATAGAGAAAGGAAGGCATAGAGACCCATAGACCAGAGATGTTCATAGAGAAAGGAAGGCGTAGAGACCCATAGACCAGAGATGTCCATAGAGAAAGGAAGGCATAGAGACCCATAGACAAGAGATGTTCATAGAGAAAGGAAGGCGTAGAGACCCATAGACCAGAGATGTCCATAGAGAAAGGAAGGCGTAGAGACCCATAGACCAGAGATGTTCAAAGAGAAATGAAGGCATAGAGACCCATAGACCAGAGATGTCCATAGAGAAAGGAAGGCGAAGAGACCCATAGACCAGAGATCTCCATAGAGAAAGGAAGGCGTAGAGACCCATAGACCAGAGATCTCCATAGAGAAAGGAAGGCGTAGAGACCCATAGACCAGAGATGTTCATAGAGAAAGGAAGGCGTAGAGACCCATAGACCAGAGATGTCCATAGAGAAAGGAAGGCGTAGAGACCCATAGACCAGAGATCTCCATAGAGAAAGGAAGGCATAGAGACCCATAGACCAGAGATGTTCATAGAGAAAGGAAGGTGTAGAGTCCCATAGACCAGAGATGTCCATAGAGAAAGGAAGGCGTAGAGACCCATAGACCAGAGATCTCCAAGTCCATAGAGAAAGGAAGGCGTAGAGACCCATAGACCAGAGATGTCCATAGAGAAAGGAAGGCGTAGAGACCCATAGACCAGAGATGTCCATAGAGAAAGGAAGGCGTAGAGACCCATAGACCAGAGATGTCCATGTTCATAGAGAAAGGAAGGTGTAGAGACCCATAGACCAGAGATGTCCATAGAGAAAGGAAGGCGAAGAGACCCATAGACCAGAGATGTCCATAGAGAAATGAAGGCGTAGAGACCCATAGACCAGAGATGTTCATAGAGAAAGGAAGGCGAAGAGACCCATAGACCAGAGATGTTCATAGAGAAAGGAGGGCGTAGAGACCCATAGACCAGAGATGTCCATGTTCATAGAGAAAGGAAGGTGTAGAGACCCATAGACCAGAGATGTCCATAGAGAAAGGAAGGCGAA
This sequence comes from Oncorhynchus nerka, assembly GCF_034236695.1. NCBI lineage: Eukaryota > Metazoa > Chordata > Actinopteri > Salmoniformes > Salmonidae > Oncorhynchus > Oncorhynchus nerka. Next base: position 77,501,259 of record NC_088398.1, on the reverse strand, counting down.
GAGACCCATAGACCAGAGATGTCCATAGAGAAATGAAGGCGTAGAGACCCATAGACCAGAGATGTTCATAGAGAAAGGAAGGCGAAGAGACCCATAGACCAGAGATGTTCATAGAGAAAGGAAGGCGTAGAGACCCATAGACCAGAGATGTTCATAGAGAAAGGAAGGCGTAGAGACCCATTGACCAGAGATGTCCATAGAGAAAGGAAGGCGTAGAGACCCATAGACCAGAGATCTCCAAGTCCATAGAGAAAGGAAGGCGTAGAGACCCATAGACCAGAGATGTCCATGTTCATAGAGAAAGGAAGGCGTAGAGACTCATAGACCAGAGATGTCCATAGAGAAAGGAAGGCGAAGAGACCCATAGACCAGAGATGTCCATAGAGAAAGGAAGGCGTAGAGACCCATAGACCAGAGATGTTCATAGAGAAAGGAAGGCGAAGAGACATTAGATACTGTGCAGAATTATTTTCACTACGTCTCTCAATCCATTAAGGAAACCAAATGAAGCATAAACGTGGCAGCTGCTTGTCACTCATGTGCTACCTGACTAATGAATAAGCCTTTCTCTCCTCGCCTGGTTAGAGCGTCCTCCTTTCTGCCGCACAACATTCACCCTGGTTTGATACACTCACTGAGTGTGCAGACTTAACTCTTGAATTAGGCCATGGTAACGTGTGGAGAATTGCAGTTGACATAGCTAATAACCCTGGTGCAGTGGTCATCAACCTTTTCTGAGTCAAGATCAAAGAGTCAAAATGCAAGCCGAGATCGATGAGGTTTGTGCAGTAGGCTATAGGCCCAATACATTATCATTGAATATTGGCTATGCTTGAATTGCCCTGCCAATGTTGTTCTTCTCAGACCACTTTGAAGTAATATTAACAAAACGTAGGTATATGATCACACTGGTAATAGATAATTTGTTTGTATTACTTGTAAGGCACAGCTGAGTGAGCATAATCAATAGCTTTTGAATTTTTGGAACTGGACTGACGGCCTGCATCTGATGGTCAGTTTGAGTGGAGGGACTGAGCAGCGGTGAGGTTGCCTCTGACCCGACTCACCCTCCTTCCCTCCCTCCTTCCTCTCCCTCCGCTGAGAAAAGGGGGCACAGACCAGTCGATCACTTGGTTGGTGACCACTTCCCTAGTCCAACCGTAACCACCTTTCATTTGATTTAAACAAGTTGATTCAAGATCAGTACCATAAAGAGTCTTAATTTCCCACGATCCTACCTACCAACTGAGTGACTGACGATCCTACCTACCAACTGAGTGACTGACGATCCTACCTACCAACTGAGTGACTGACGATCCTACCTACCAACTGAGTGACTGACGATCCTACCTACCAACTGAGTGACTGACGATCCTACCTACCAACTGAGTGACTGACGATCCTACCTACCAACTGAGTGACTGACGATCCTACCTACCAACTGAGTGACTGACTATCCTACCTACAGTGGTTCTTCCTTTAAAAGTTGCGTCGTACTGCAGCACACCTTGCGGGCTGCCGCAGAATTCTATAGCACGTTATTTTTGTCAGCCATTAATGCTAGTTAGTGCTAGTTTGGCCACTAGAGGGCATCTTTGTGAAGCATTTGACTATAATATTTCCTGTACTAGAGAATTTAAAACTTTTCTTTGTAAGAACATAGTATATGGGATTGATTAAGACATTTTGCTTAATTAATTCAATTAATATTATGGTGTTTTTGTTCCAATAAAAAACGAAACCGTTAGGAAAATATGGCGCTGTACAACGTGACCGGTTGGGAGTAGGCTACTGTACTATGAGCAAAATAATCCTAACATTTCCACACCCTAATTGTAGGCTAACCAATACCCAAATGGAGATTCACTGAAAATAAAATTCTCATTGATTTATCAATACCAGTCCCCATGCTTAGACTTTTCAGCAAAACTCTAAACACATTCTCAAAACACATTCTGCACTCTAATGCACATGTCATTCATACTGGTAAACACAAGTGGCAACAATCAAATACAAATAGAGAACACATGTCATTGATTGAACACAACCACTCAAAATTGATTTAACCTGTTTCAAATGATGCGACACAACCAATATAAGCCAGTTCAGAGAGCAAACAGGTTGTTGAAGGTGGGAAGGAGAAAATCTGAGAATGGATAGAAGAAACAATGTGAGAGGACGAGGACGAGTGCGTATGCGAGGTGGGCGATGAGGAGGAGGAGGGCAAGAAAGAGGAAGAAGAGGAGAAGAAAGAGGAAGACAAAGAGTGGGAATATCTGATGAAATTCGAGCAACAGTTATAGACCATGTTATTGTCCATGGACTGACAATGAGGGAAGCAGGACTTAGAGTGCAACCCAATTTGAACCGATTTTCTGTGTCCACCAAAGTAAGGACATTCAGAGAAGAGAACAGGTACAGTATACTACTCTATTTTTGTAATTGCAAATTTACTGTACTACACTATATGCATCTGTTTCAATAGACATTTGTAAAGTTAATCACTGTATGTATTGTACTGCGTGTTTTGTAACTGCACAACTACTTTTTGTAGAATTGCAAGGCTGCCACATGCAGGTGGAAGGACAGCTATATTCACTCGGGAGCATGAGGCCGTTATAGTTGGCCTGGTCCTTCAAGATAATACAATACGAGAAATCCAGGAACGAGTGATACAAGACAACACACGCTTCCAGGGAATCGACAGTGTGAGCATTTCCACAATTGACCGTGTCCTCCATCGTAACAGGATGCGAATGAAACAAGTATACAGAGAACCTTTTGAGCGCACCTCACCAAGGGTGAAAGAACTGCGAGCTCAGTATGTGCAAGTAAGTGTACATTCAGAAACATTTACTGTAATCCAGATTGTCTACAGTACTAACACATACTATGTGAATGACATTACTCTTCAGTACATACAATGTATGTGAATCAGAAGCCTAATTGTACTCTACAGTATAGCACTGTCTCTGCACGACTTACCAAATCCTACATACAGTATATTGTATTTCTACACAGACAATATTTGACTTGGAATCCTTGGACAGACCCCATGAGTTCATCTCTGTCGGTGAAGCAGGCTTCAATCTAACAAAGAGGAGAAGGAGAGGCCCAAACATGATTGGACAGCAGGCCATTGTTGAAGTCCCTGGTCAACGAGGTGGCAATGTCACAATCTGTGCTGCTATCAGCAACCATGGTGTTCTACATCACCATGTTACACTCGGGCCATATAACACCCAGCACCTTCTAAGATTTATTGCCAATCTAAGAGATATTTTATTTGAGCAGCAGGTTCAAGAGCAGCAGGGTCGAGAGCTAAATGAGAATCCCATTCCCACCTATGTGATAGTGTGAGACAATGTCAGTTTCCACCGAGCTGCTCAGGTAAGGGAATGGTTTAACATCAATGGGCAGTTTATGAACTTGTACCTCCCTCCATACTCGCCTTTCCTGAATCCGATTGAGGAGTTTTTCTCCTCTTGGAGAAGGAAAGTGTATGATAGACAACGCTACACCAGAGTAAATCTGCTGAAGCCATGGATTTAGCCTGTGGTGATATAGGTGAGGAATCATGTCAGGGCTGGATACGGCACACAAGAGGCTTCTTCCCCCGTTGCCTCAGGAGGGACAATATTGCTTGTGATGTCGACGAAGTGCTCTGGCCTGACCCAGCCCAAAGACAAGAAGAAGCACATTGATCACATGTTTACTCCTTTGATTTTTGTCCCTTTTAGTATTGTATACTGTAGTACAGTGCATTGTAGGCTGTATATTGCACAATGGACAAATTGTATGGCCTGACTGCTCAATAGATTTTGACTGGTTGCAGGTTCATATCAACAAAGAACAAGAATTACAGTATCACAGAGACAAAGGACAAGTTTGTGAGATGCAGGGTACAGTACTGTAAAAATAGGGGTACAAGGAGGAGGAAGAACAGAAAACAAAATTGCAAAGAGCAAAGCAGAGTAGTAATTTCTGATACATTTCGAGCTACTATGACAGAACATGTTTTCGTTCATCAAAAGACAATGACGGAAAAATATGAATATGTTTTTAGACAAAAAAATGTACTTCTCCCTGAGAATTGTATGTTTAGAACAATGCGTTTTCTATTTTTCGGTGTATTGTTTACTGACTGCTTGAGAGTGTATATCATTTTGATCACTTTGTTTATGATTTGAGAGCCGTGTTTGATTTTGAACACAGGTAAAACCGTTTGAGGCGAATGTTTCATTTTGCGAGAGGAGTCAGAGATTATGTAAATAGTGCTTGAAGATGAGGTTTGGTGTTTAATGTTTTCAGGAAATGGAGCAAGGTTTCAGAAATTGTGTTCTAGCAATTGAGAAAAACCTTAATACATTGCAATACATTGTTTAATACATTGTTGTGTAGCCGAGCTACTAGACTATCATTTGTAAAGGTTGAAGAGTCTATTGTCCTGCTAATAGCCCATCCTTGAAATGTTTACCTAATTTGCAGCCTGCTACACTTGTTTTCTCTCCCTGTTTTTAGAGGGAGACAAAGCAAAAGCCCACCGCCCGCCCGGCCAAACCCTCCCCTAACCCGGACGACGCTGGCCTAAATGGGTCTCCTGGTCGCGGCCGGCACGGGTATGGAATCAACATCTGTAGCAACGCAGTGTCTTAGACCGCTGTGCCACTCGGGAGGCCCCATTCAAAGTAATACTTATCAATTGCATTGCACCAAGTATCAAAATACTAAAATACTACTTAAACAGGACTCAAAGAATTGAATTGAAATGTTTATTTTTTGGATCACAGAAACAATGAGAAAATATGGAAAAATAAATAAATAATGAAATGTTAATTAGTTCAAGCAGCCTGTGTAATCAGCACATTACTCATGTCGCCTACGGTAGGCCTACAGTATATCAAAAAATAATTACATTTAGAGGATTCTAAATTAATATCTAAGGGGCATTTTCCATTAGGGCAAATCTGGTCTGTGAGAATATCTATGGGGCTTTTATATAATTATAATGCAGGGTTGTTAATAATAATAATAATAAATTGCTTTGTTTAAAAAAATAACTATATTTTTAATAACCCCTTGTGATAGTGTGGTGCAATGACATCACCATCTACCACTAACGGTCGCAGCATAAACTCGTAACTTTTAAAGGAAGAACCACTGTACAAACTGAGTGACTGATGATCCTACCTATCTACCTACTGAGTGACTGACGATCCTACCTATCTAACTACCGAGTGACTGACGGTCCTACCTACCTACCAAGTGACTGACGATTCTACCTACAGAGTGACGATCCTACCTACAGAGTGACGATCCTACCTACAGAGTGACGATCCTACCTACCGAGTGACTGACGATCCTACCTACAGAGTGACGATCCTACCTACAGAGTGACGGTCCTACCTACCGAGTGACTGACGATTCTAACTACAGAGTGACGGTCCTACCTACCTACCTACCTACCTACCTACCTACCTACCTACCAACTGAGTGACTGACGATCCTACCTACCTACCGAGTGACAGTTGTGTCAGGGTATCTTTGTAGGATTTTTGTGCACCTCCCGTCTTCGTAGGCTGGTCCCTGAGGGCCAAAGTCTTGTCCGGTGGTACTTTTTCTAGACTCTCACTCCACCGAGGCCTCCTGGTCTCGCCAGGTCAGGGCTGGAGTAACAATGCTGTCTGGCCAGGTCAGGGCTGGAGTAACACTGCTGTCTGGCCAGGTCAGGGCTGGAATAACACTGCTGTCTGGCCAGGTCAGGTCAAGGCTAGAGTAACACTGCTGTCTGGCCAGGTCAGGGCTGGAGTAACACTGCTGTCTGGCCAGGTCAGGGCTGGAGTAACACTGCTGTCTGGCCAGGTCAGGGCTGGAGTAACACTACTGTCTGGCCAGGTCAGGGCTGGAGTAAAACTGCTGTCTAGCCAGGTCAGGGCTGGAGTAACATTGCTGTTTGGCCAGGTCAGGGCTGGAGTAACACTGCTGTCTGGCCAGGTCAGGGCTGGAGTAACACTGCTGTCTGGCCAGGTCAGGGCTGGAGTAACACTGCTGTCTGGCCAGGTCAGGGCTGGAGTAACACTGCTGTCTGTCCAGGTCAGGGCTGGAGTAACACTGCTGTCTGGCCAGGTCAGGGCTGGAGTAACACTGCTGTCTGGCCAGGTCAGGCCTGGAGTAACACTGCTGTCTGGCCAGGTCAGGGCTGGAGTAACACTGCTGTCTAGCCAGGTCAGGGATGGAGTAACATTGCTGTCTGGCCAGGTCAGGGCTGGAGTAACACTGCTGTCTGGCCAGGTCAGGTCAGGGCTGGAGTAACACTGCTGTCTGGCCAGGTCAGGGCTGGAGTAACACTGCTGTCTGGCCAGGTCAGGGCTGGAGTAACACTACTGTCTGGCCAGGTCAGGTCAGGGCTGGAGTAACACTGCTGTCTGGCCAGGTCTGGGCTGGAGTAACACTGCTGTCTGCCCAGGTCAGGGCTGGAGTAACACTGCTGTCTGGCCAGGTCAGGGCTGGAGTAACACTGCTGTCTGGCCAGGTCAGGGCTGGAGTAACACTGCTGTCTAGCCAGGTCAGGGATGGAGTAACATTGCTGTCTGGCCAGGTCAGGGCTGGAGTAACACTGCTGTCTGGCCAGGTCAGGTCAGGGCTGGAGTAACACTGCTGTCTGGTCAGGTCAGGTCTAGAGTAACACTGCTGTCTGGCCAGGTCAGGGCTGGAGTAACACTGCTGTCTGGCCAGGTCAGGGCTGGAGTAACACTGCTGTCTGGCCAGGTCAGGGCTGGAGTAACACTGCTGTCTGGCCAGGTCAGGGCTGGAGTAACACTGCTGTCTAGCCAGGTCAGGGCTGGAGTAACATTGCTGTCTGGCCAGGTCAGGGCTGGAGTAACACTGCTGTCTGGCCAGGTCAGGGTTGGAGTAACACTGCTGTCTAGCCAGGTCAGGGATGGAGTAACACTGCTGTCTGGCCAGGTCAGGTCAGGGCTGGAGTAACACTGTTGTCTGGTTAGGTCAGGGCTGGAGTAAAACTGCTGTCTAGCCAGGTCAGGGCTGGAGTAAAACTGCTGTCTAGCCAGGTCAGGGCTGGAGTAACACTGCTTTCTGGCCAGGTCAGGGCTGGAGTAAAACTGCTGTCTAGCCAGGTCAGGGCTGGAGTAACATTGCTGTCTGGCCAGGTCAGGGCTGGAGTAACACTGCTGTCTGGCCAGGTCAGGGCTGGAGTAACACTGCTGTCTGGCCAGGTCAGGGCTGGAGTAACACTGCTGTCTGGCCAGGTCAGGGCTGGAGTAACACTGCTGTCTGGCCAGGTCAGGGCTGGAGTAACACTGCTGTCTGTCCAGGTCAGGGCTGGAGTAACACTGCTGTCTGGCCAGGTCAGGGCTGGAGTAACACTGCTGTCTGGCCAGGTCAGGGCTGGAGTAACACTGCTGTCTGGCCAGGTCAGGCCTGGAGTAACACTGCTGTCTGGCCAGGTCAGGGCTGGAGTAACACTGCTGTCTAGCCAGGTCAGGGATGGAGTAACATTGCTGTCTGGCCAGGTCAGGGCTGGAGTAACACTGCTGTCTGGCCAGGTCAGGTCAGGGCTGGAGTAACACTGCTGTCTGGCCAGGTCAGGGCTGGAGTAACACTGCTGTCTGGCCAGGTCAGGGCTGGAGTAACACTACTGTCTGGCCAGGTCAGGTCAGGGCTGGAGTAACACTGCTGTCTGGCCAGGTCTGGGCTGGAGTAACACTGCTGTCTGCCCAGGTCAGGGCTGGAGTAACACTGCTGTCTGGCCAGGTCAGGTCAGGGCTGGAGTAACACTGCTGTCTGGCCAGGTCAGGGCTGGAGTAACACTGCTGTCTAGCCAGGTCAGGGATGGAGTAACATTGCTGTCTGGCCAGGTCAGGGCTGGAGTAACACTGCTGTCTGGCCAGGTCAGGTCAGGGCTGGAGTAACACTGCTGTCTGGTCAGGTCAGGTCTAGAGTAACACTGCTGTCTGGCCAGGTCAGGGCTGGAGTAACACTGCTGTCTGGCCAGGTCAGGGCTGGAGTAACACTGCTGTCTGGCCAGGTCAGGGCTGGAGTAACACTGCTGTCTGGCCAGGTCAGGGCTGGAGTAACACTGCTGTCTAGCCAGGTCAGGGCTGGAGTAACATTGCTGTCTGGCCAGGTCAGGGCTGGAGTAACACTGCTGTCTGGCCAGGTCAGGGTTGGAGTAACACTGCTGTCTAGCCAGGTCAGGGATGGAGTAACACTGCTGTCTGGCCAGGTCAGGTCAGGGCTGGAGTAACACTGTTGTCTGGTTAGGTCAGGGCTGGAGTAACACTGCTGTCTGGCCAGGTCAGGGCTGGAGTAAAACTGCTGTCTAGCCAGGTCAGGGCTGGAGTAACATTGCTGTCTGGCCAGGTCAGGGCTGGAGTAACACTGCTTTCTGGCCAGGTCAGGGCTGGAGTAAAACTGCTGTCTAGCCAGGTCAGGGCTGGAGTAACATTGCTGTCTGGCCAGGTCAGGGCTGGAGTAACACTGCTGTCTGGCCAGGTCAGGGCTGGAGTAACACTGCTGTCTGGCCAGGTCAGGTCAGGCCTGGAGTAACACTGCTGTCTGGCCAGGTCTGGGCTGGAGTAACACTGCTGTCTGGCCAGGTTAGGGTTGGAGTAACACTGCTGTCTGGCCAGGTCAGGGCTGGAGTAACACTGCTGTCTGGCCAGGTCAGGTCAAGGCTAGAGTAACACTGCTGTCTGGCCAGGTCAGGGCTGGAGTAACACTGTTGTCTGGCCAGGTCAGGGCTGGAGTAACACTGCTGTCTGGTCAGGTCAGGTCAGGGCTGGAGTAACATTGCTGTCTGGCCAGGTCAGGGCTGGAGTAACACTTCTGTCTGGCCAGGTCAGGGCTGGAGTAACACTGCTGTCTGGTCAGGTCAGGTCTAGAGTAACACTGCTGTCTGGCCAGGTCAGGGCTGGAGTAACACTGCTGTCTGGCCAGGTCAGGGCTGGAGTAACACTGCTGTCTGGCCAGGTCAGGGCTGGAGTAACACTGCTGTCTGGCCAGGTCAGGGCTGGAGTAACACTGCTGTCTAGCCAGGTCAGGGCTGGAGTAACATTGCTGTCTGGCCAGGTCAGGGCTGGAGTAACACTGCTGTCTGGCCAGGTCAGGGTTGGAGTAACACTGCTGTCTAGCCAGGTCAGGGATGGAGTAACACTGCTGTCTGGCCAGGTCAGGTCAGGGCTGGAGTAACACTGTTGTCTGGTTAGGTCAGGGCTGGAGTAACACTGCTGTCTGGCCAGGTCAGGGCTGGAGTAAAACTGCTGTCTAGCCAGGTCAGGGCTGGAGTAACATTGCTGTCTGGCCAGGTCAGGGCTGGAGTAACACTGCTTTCTGGCCAGGTCAGGGCTGGAGTAACACTGCTGTCTGGCCAGGTCAGGTCAGGCCTGGAGTAACACTGCTGTCTGGCCAGGTCAGGGCTGGAGTAACACTGCTGTCTGGCCAGGTCAGGTCAGGCCTGGAGTAACACTGCTGTCTGGCCAGGTCTGGGCTGGAGTAACACTGCTGTCTGGCCAGGTTAGGGTTGGAGTAACACTGCTGTCTGGCCAGGTCAGGGCTGGAGTAACACTGCTGTCTGGCCAGGTCAGGTCAAGGCTAGAGTAACACTGCTGTCTGGCCAGGTCAGGGCTGGAGTAACACTGTTGTCTGGCCAGGTCAGGGCTGGAGTAACACTGCTGTCTGGTCAGGTCAGGTCAGGGCTGGAGTAACATTGCTGTCTGGCCAGGTCAGGGCTGGAGTAACATTGCTGTCTGGCCAGGTCAGGGCTGGAGTAACACTGCTGTCTGGCCAGGTCAGGGCTGGAGTAACACTGCTGTCTGGCCAGGCCAGGGCTGGAGTAACACTGCTGTCTGTCCAGGTCAGGGCTGGAGTAACACTGCTGTCTGGCCAGGTCAGGTCAAGGCTAGAGTAACACTGCTGTCTGGCCAGGTCAGGTCAGGGCTGGAGTAACACTGCTGTCTGGCCAGGTCAGGGCTGGAGTAACACTGCTGTCTGGCCAGGTCAGGGCTGGAGTAACACTGCTGTCTAGCCAGGTCAGGGCTGGAGTAACATTGCTGTCTGGCCAGGTCAAGGCTGGAGTAACACTGCTGTCTGGCCAGGTCAAGGCTAGAGTAACACTGCTGTCTGGCCAGGTCAGATCAGGGCTGGAGTAACACTGCTGTCTGGCCAGGTCAGGGCTGGAGTAACACTGCTGTCTGGCCAGGTCAGGTCAGGAGTAACACTGCTGTCTGGCCAGGTCAGGTCGGGGCTGGAGTAACACTGCTGTCTGGCCAGGTCAGGGCTGGAGTAACACTGCTATCTGGCCAAGTCAGTGCTGGAGTAACACTGCTGTCTGGCCAGGTCAGGGCTGGAGTAACACTGCTATCTGGCCAGGTCATGTCAGGGCTGGAGTAACACTGCTGTTTGGCCAGGTAGGGCTGGAGTAACACTGCTGTCTGGCCAGGTCAGGGCTGGAGTAACACTGCTGTCTGGCCAGGTCAGGGCTGGAGTAACACTGCTGTCTGGCCAGGTCAAGGCTGGAGTAACACTGCTGTCTAGCCAGGTCAGGGCTGGAGTAACATTGCTGTCTGGCCAGGTCAAGGCTGGAGTAACACTGCTGTCTGGCCAGGTCAGGTCAGGGCTGGAGTAACACTGCTGTCTGGCCAGGTCTGGGCTGGAGTAACACTGCTGTCTGGCCAGGTTAGGGCTGGAGTAACACTGCTGTCTGGCCAGGTCAGGGCTGGAGTAACACTGCTGTCTGGCCAGGTCAGGTCAAGGCTAGAGTAACACTGCTGTCTGGCCAGGTCAGGGCTGGAGTAACACTGCTGTCTGGCCAGGTCAGGGCTGGAGTAACACTGCTGTCAGGTCAGGGCTGGAGTAACATTGCTGTCTGGCCAGGTCAGGGCTGGAGTAACACTGCTGTCTGGCCAGGTCAGGGCTGGAGTAACACTGCTGTCTGGCCAGGTCAGGGCTGGAGTAACACTGCTGTCTAGCCAGGTCAGGGCTGCAGTAACATTGCTGTCTGGCCAGGTCAGGGCTGGAGTAACACTGCTGTCTGGTCAGGCCAGGTCAGGTCAGGTCTAGAGTAACACTGCTGTCAGGCCAGGTCAGGTCAGAGCTCGTCATCTTCTATGGACCAGCCCTTCAGGCTACTTATTCACAGACAACAGCAGGTTAATCTGGAGAGAACGAGAACAGAAACACAGATCTAACAACATCCAGCATGACTCAATGTCACTCCAGACGCCACTACACACAGTAAAAAATATATTGTGATCCCAATTGGATAACCTGAATAAAAGAAAGTTGATTAAATACACTTGTAAAAAGACCTTGAGATCCAACAGCCATCCCCAGTGCGAGAGTGATGAACCTTGTAATACCATGCCCTTGGTTCTGATTTTGTAGTGTAGCCAGTACAAGACTTGCCTGTTCCATAGAAGAGCAAGCGATGATCTGAAGGTCCTCTCCACTGTATCCCTCCTGAATCACGGTGTGCAGTCTCTGAAAGCCCTGCTGGATGTTGTTCTGTTGGAGAAAACAGCACGCTAGCCAGAGAGCTGCTGGAGAGAAATTACACCCTCACCGGTCCCCTTTGTATCCTAGTTGCCATGTCAACGCCATTGTTGTGCACTTAGATTCACTTAGATTAGCACTTAGCCGTACACAAAGAGCCACAATAATTACTGAACAATGATTTCTCTTTAACAAGCAAGATCGAGGCTGAAAATGGTAACTGAGCATTGCTCAGCCTCAGCGACCTGCTGAAAACGTCTATTAGTTTTGTAGGAGTGTACCAAAACCATCATGAGATCCCAAACAGGGTTAGCCTGGCTCCAAATCTGTTTGTGCTGTATTGTCATTTTTTGTCAGGAAAGCACAAACCGATTTGGGACCAGGCTAGTACAGGGTTGTTAAAAGGAGAATGAGAGTTTCAATTCCTCCAGCGTGTAACAGACACCCACCCAAACAGGCTTGAAGAGGATAAACTCTGTGTCTCCGTTGGCCCGGTACAAGGACATGCTTTGTAACGTGCTTGGCAGCTTGCTCTTCATCACCCGGAAGGTAGGCATCACTATGTCGTTGATCTTGGCTAAAAGGGGAGGCACAGAAAGTCATTTTCCAGTTCCATGCCTTCCTTCCACCACATGATTTAGAGGTTCCACTGAAATATGATGCTACTGTTTCTTACCCGGCTGTTATCCAAGGTTGTTGAGAGAGGTTGTGGGTGGGACCTCCTTGGATCACCATGGTTTTCAGTGCGGACACCTGAAACAACACGAAGTCCATCACCCTCACACAAGGACAACATGAGTAATCTCACACCTGCCAACCTTGAAGAATTTTGATGAGTACCACTTCAGTGCAGCGGTGGAACCCCCCGCACATTGTTCAAATCATAGGGAAATGCACATTTGTTGCCTAATAAGGATGTTGGCAGAATGCTGCCAGGGTAGGAATGGTAGGCTATAGACTGTTAGGAGTACTTGGTAATTGGCTGCTCTTCATTAGCTAACTAGAAATGTGTTTAAATGCACAATCAGGGCTGTCCGTAGGAGTTTCTAACAAGGTGATGCTGATGTATGCCTAAGGCTGGGTAGGGGGATGTCTGGAGGGGTGTCAGCCAACTTCCCCCTCAGAATGTAACTATTTGTTTTTAAAAACCTATAACTGCTGTTTCCTGAAACCTACTGCAGAGTCTTAAATTATATCAAACAAAGTAGCCAACACAGAAGTCAGGTGTTTGATCGTTAATAAAATTGAGGTTGACACTTTTAATGACACTTTTACATTTTCTAGGTGAAATTTGGGGAGGGGGGGGGGGGGGGTAATGATCATTGTAATTAATAGGTGTCTTTATGTGGATAGTCTAGTGAAAATGTAAACTGTTTTAATTGTATCGTAGTCTAGCATACTGTGAACTGTTTGGAATATGAAACAAGTGAACTAGGCCTATATGAGTTTGTATCAGATCACCATCCCTCACCTCATCCATCAAGTTAGGTCTGACTACTAGGCTACCAATCATTCAACATGCCTTGTTTTCATTGGTGAACTGCCTTATGACAGCATGAGCAACCTACTGTTAATTAACATACAGTACAGCTTACAGTGCATTCAGAAAGTACATACATCCCTTGACTTTACTTTTTCCACATTGTATTGCTTCACAATGTGGAATTAAAATTGTATTTAATTGGCATGTTTGTCAACAAGCTACACAAAATACTTGAATGTCAAAGTGAAAGAAAAATTCAATTTTTTTATTTTTATTAATGGAAAATAAAACATATCTGTTGATTAAATAAGTATTCAACCCCCTGAGTTAATACATGTTAGAATTACAGATGTGAGTCTTTCTGGATATGTCTCTATGAGCCACGCAAACCTGGATTGTACAATATTAGCCCATTATTCTTTTACAATTTCTCAAAGCTCTGTCAAGTTGATCATTGCTAGACAGCCATTTTCAAGTCTTGCTATAGAGTTACAAGACGATTTAGGTTATTGCGTTTTAGGTTATTGTCCTGCTGAAAGGTGGATTTGTCTCCCAGTTTCTGGTGGAAAGCAGACTGAACCAGGTTTTCCTCTATAATTTTGCATTTGCTTGGCTCTATTCAATTTATTTTTATTTAAAAAAAACTCCCTAGTCCTTGACGATGAAAGGCATACCCATAACATGATGCAGCCACCACCATGCTTGAAAACATGAGGAGTGGTACTCAGTGATGAGCTGTGTTGGATTTGCCTAAAACATAATGCTTCGTAATCAGGACAAAAAGTTAATTTCTTAGCCACATTTTTTGCCGTTTTACTTTAGTGCCTAATAGCAAATAGGATGCATGTTTTGGAATATTTTTATTATGTAAAGGCTTCATTCTTTTGACTCAGTCATTTAGGTTATTATTGTGGAGTAACTAAACTCATGAATACCTTACTGCAAATAGCCTATATGTCATGACATTAGATACACATTGAACAAAATAAAGTCATGCCTTGTATCTGGCTACCAACTTGTGCCAGAACTCTATTTCCACAAGGGGGAAATGCATGTATCAATCAATAGACTATGAAATGGCTTACTTCACCATTGCTTTAAAAAAACTCAGCAAAAAATAAAAGTCCCTTTTACAAGACTCTCTTTCAAAGATAAATCGTAAAAATCCAAATAACTTCACAGATCTTCGTTGTAAAGACTTTAAACACTGTTTCCCATGCTTGTTCAGTGAACCATAAACAATTAATGAACATGCACCTGTGGAACGGTTGTTAAGACACTAACAGCTTACAGACGGTAGGCAATTAAAGGTCTCAGTTATGAAAACTTAGGACACTAAAGAGGCCTTTCTACTGACTCGGAAAAACACCAAAAGAAAGATGCCCAGGGTCCCTGCTCATCTGTGTGAACGTGCCTTAGGCATGCTGCAAGGAGGCATGAGGACTGCAGATGTGGCCAGGGCAATACATTGCACTGTCTGTACTGTTAGACGCCTAACACAGTGCTACAGGGAGACAGGACGGACAGCTGATCGTCCTCGCAGTGGCAGACCACGTGTAACAACACCTGCACAGGATCGGTACATCCGAACATCACACCTGCGGGGCAGGTACAGGATGGTAACAACAACAACTGCCTGAGTTACACCAGGAACGCACAATCCCTCCATCAGTGCTCAGACTGGCCGCAATAGGCTGAGAGAGGCTTGTAGGCCTGTTGTAAGGCAGGCCTGTTTGTAAGGCAGGTCCTCACCAGACATCACCGGCAACAACGCCATCTATGGGCACAAACCCACCGTCGCTGGACCAGACGGGACTGGCAAAAAGTGCTCTTCACTGACGAGTCGCGGTTTTGTCTCACTAGCGGTGAGTCGGATTCACGTTTTTCTTCTAAGGAATGAGCGTTACACCGAGGCCTGTACTCTGGAGTGGGATCGATTTGGAGGTGGAGGGTCAGTCTGGGGTGGTGTGTCACAGCATCATCGGACTGACCTTGTAGTCATTGCAGGCAATGACAAGGAGATCCCACCCACAGGCAATCTCAAAGCTGTGCATTACAGGGAAGATATCCTCCTCCCTCATGTGGTACCCTTTCTGCAGGCTCATCCTGACATGACCCTCCAGCATGACAATGCCACCAGCCATACTGCTTGTTCTGTGCGTGATTTCCTGCAAGACAGGAATGTCAGTGTTCTGTCGTGGCCAACGAAGAGCCTGGATCTCAATCCCATTGAGCACATCTGGGACCTGTTGGATCGGAGGGTGATGGCTAGGGCCATTCCCCCCAGGAATGTCTGGGAACTTGCAGATGCCTTGGTGGAAGAGTGGGGTAACATCTCACAGCAAGAACTGGCAAATCTGGTGCAGTCCATGAGGAGGAGATGCACTGCAGTACTTAATGCAGCTGTTGTCCACACCAGATACTGACTGTTACTCTTGAACCCCCTTTGTTCAGGGACACACATTATTCAATTTCTGTTAGTCACATGTCTGTGGAACTTGTTCAGTTTGTCTCAGTTGTTGAATGTTCATACAAATATTTACACGTGAGAGGACGTTTCTTTTTTTGCAGAGTTTACAATGTAGTTGATCTAACCTCAGGTTTCTCTATTCACAGCCATTTAAAAAGATGCACTGTGCAGAAATCCATAACCCAAAATATTTTATTTTCAGCTGGTGTACAAAACCGAACGTAAAAGACGCAAAAACTAAACTTAAGGCCGGGAAGCATAGAAATTGCGCACACAGAACAGATCTACTGCTTCTTAGACTTGCCTTCAATGGGAATGACAATCTACATTCCTATGTGGATTTGGTCGGGTCGCCCAAAATGTGACATATTGCAGCTTTAACTCTAAGTGTTTTAAAGTCACCACTGGCCTCATGCTGAAATCCCCAAGTAGTTTCCTTCCTCTCCGGCAACTGAGTTAGGAGGATGCCTGTATCTTTGTAGTGACTGGTTGTATTGATACACCATCCAAAGTGTACAGTGCAGTCGGAAAGTATTCAGACCCCTTGTCTATTACCACATTTTATTATGTTACAGCCTTATTCTAAAATTGATTAAATTAAAACAATCCTCAATCTACACACAATACCCCATAATGACAAAGCGAGAACAGGTTTAGAAATTTTAGTAAATTTCTACATTTTTTAAAACAGAAATACCTTATTTACATAAACATTCAGACCAACTGCTATGAGACTCGAAATTGAGTGCAGGTCATCCTGTTTCCATTGATCATCCTTGAGATGTTTCTACAACTTCATTGGGTGTTCACCTGTGGTAAATTCAATTGATGACATAATTTGGAAAGGCCCACACCAGTCTGTATAAGGTCCCACAGTTGACAGCGCATGTCAGAGAAAAAAACAAGCCATGAGTTTGAAGAATTTGTCCATAGAGCTCCAAGACAGGATTGTGTCGAGGCATAGATCTGGAAGTTTACCAAAACATTTCTGCAGCATTGAAGGTCCCCAAGAACACAGTGTAGCACTCCACCAATCAGGCCTGTATGGTAGAGTGGCCAGACGGAAGCCGCTCCTCAGCCCGCTTGGAGTTTGCCAAAAGGCACCTAAAGACTCTCAGACCATGAGAAACAAGATTCTCTGGTCTGATGAAACCAAGATTGAACTCTTTAGCCTGAATGCCAAGCGTCACTTCTGGAGGAAACCTGGCACCATCCCTACGGTGAAGCATGGTGGTGGCAGCATCATGCTGTGAGGATGTTTTTCAGCGGCAGGGACTGGGAGACCAGTCAGGATTAATGGAGCAATGTACAGAGAGATCATTGATGAAAACCTGCTCCAGAGCGCTCAGGATCTCAGACTGGGGCAAAGGTTCTCCTTCCAACAGGACAACGACCCTAAGTACACATCCAAGACAACGCAGGAGTGGCTTGTCCTTGAATGTCCTTGAGTGGCACAGCCAGAGTCCGGACTTGAACCCAATCGAACATCTCTGGAGAGACCTGAAAAACATACCTGACAGAGCTTGAGAGAATCTGCGGAGAAGAATAGGAGAAACTCCCCAAATACAAGTGCCAAGCTTGTAGTGTCATACCCATAAAGACTCGAGGCTGTAAAGCTTCAACAAAGTACTGAGTAAAGGGTCTGAATACTTAAGTAAATGTGATATATTTTTATAAATTAGCAAAACATTCTTAAAACCTGTTTTTGCTTTGTCATTATGGGGTATTGTGATGTCATTATGGGGTATTGTGATGTCATTATGGGGTATTGTGTGAAGATTGATGAGGGAAAATAACAATTTCATCTATTTTAGAATAAGGCTGTAACGTAACAAAATGTGGAAAAGGACAAGGGGTCTGAATACTTTCCGAATGCACTGTAAATAATAATTTCACTATGCTCAAAGGGATATATATATATATTATTTTCATCTACCAATAGTTGCCTTTCTTTGTGAGGCATTGAAAAACATCCCTGGTCTTTATCATTGAATATGTGCTTGAAATTCACTGCTTGAATGAGGGACCTAACAGACAATTCTACGCGTGGGGTAGTCATTCAACAATCATGTTCAACACTATTATTTCAAACAGAGTTAGTCCATGCAGATTATCTGACTTGTTAAGCACATTCTTACTGCTGAAGTTATTTAGGCTTGCAATAACAGAGGGATTGAATACTTGACTCAAGACATTTCAGCTTTAGATTTTTTATTAACTTCTAGAAACATAATTCCACTTTGACATTATGGGGTATTGTGTGTAGGCAAGTGACACAAAATCTAAATCTAATCAATTTTAAATTCAAGCTGTGTGAATACTTTATGAAGGCACTTTCTTTCAAGAGGACAGATCAAGAAGTGATTAATTAACATAATCCTACTAATGTTTTAACAGTCTAAAGCATGAAACACACAGAGAATCTCACTGCTGATAGACTGGTACTCATCACAGCGTGAGGCCCTTCCTTCTCTTGCAAGAACAAAAAGTGGTACCTGCTGCGTACCAACCCGGTAGCGACGATCGCAATGCTCATCATTGGCCAACAACTTGACTTTGAGCCAATCAGAGAGTACGAACCCTCCCGTGTGAGAAGCACATTTTTTTTATAAATGAGGGCATTTTCTCCATACATCCGCAGATGAGCCAGTCACACTTCATATGCATTGGTAGCTAGCTAAGTGCGCAAACGCAATGCACACAACACTAAATACTTCCTCCAAACTAGCTAACCAGTGACCTTTCCCCTACACCCAAAATAGTAATTAAAACAGAAGTGGATGGCAGAGAATATGTCTACCGTTTACCCTCACTTCCTGGACAGAACAGAGCCTGAGATATACAGTTTACCCTCACTTCCTGGACAGAACAGAGCCTGAGATATACAGTTTACCCTCACTCCCTGGTCAGAACAGAGCCTGAGATATACAGTTTACCCTCACTTCCTGGTCAGAACAGAGCCTGAGATATACAGTTTACCCTCACTCCCTGGTCAGAACAGAGCCTGAGATATACAGTTTACCCTCACTTCCTGGATAGAACAGAGCCTGAGATATACAGTTTACCCTCACTTCCTGGACAGAACAGAGCCTGAGATATACAGTTTACCCTCACTTCCTGGATAGAACAGAGCCTGAGATATACAGTTTACCCTCACTTCCTGGACAGAACAGAGCCTGAGATATACAGTTTACCCTCACTTCCTGGATAGAACAGAGCCTGAGATATACAGTTTACCCTCACTTCCTGAACAGAACAGAGCCTGAGATATACTGTTTACCCTCACTTCCTGGACAGAGCCTGAGATATACAGTTTATAGAGCACAGGGCTGCGGGCCAGAAGGTTGGTGGTTCATAGACCACCCTGGACAAGAGTAGGGTTGGAAAGATCTCCTTTATAGTAAAAGCATAGCATGAATCTATCATCATGTTTGCAGGTCTGAAAAAAAATAATGGCCTTTTATAAAAATGTTATGCATTTCTTCGTAATTTTACACATTAGTAGAATCTTTTTTAATAATACCACACAAATTACAGGCTAAGAATGGACAGAGAGATAGGCCTATGTGTTTATCTGACAGACTAAGAATGGACAGATAGATAGGCCTATGTGTTTATCTGACAGGCTAAGAATGGACAGAGAGCTAGGCCTATGTGTTTATCTGACAGGCTAAGAATGGACAGATAGATAGGCCTATGTGTTTATCTGACAGGCTAAGAATGGACAGAGAGATAGGCCTATGTGTTCATCTGACAGGCTAAGAATGGACAGAGAGATAGGCCTATGTGTTTATCTGACAGGCTAAGAATGGACAGAGAGATAGGCCTATGTGTTCATCTGACAGGCTAAGAATGGACAGAGAGATAGGCCTATGTGTTTATCTGACAGGCTAAGAATGGACAGAGAGATAGGCCTATGTGTTCATCTGACAGGCTAAGAATGGACAGAGAGATAGGCCTATGTGTTTATCTGACAGGCTAAGAAGGTGTAGAAGCACGGTGGCTAGGAAAAACTCCCTAGAAAGGCTGGAACCTAGAAAGAAACCTAGAGAGGAACCAGGCTCTGAGGGGTGACCAGTCCTCTTCTGGCTGTGCCGGGTGGGAGATTATAAGAGTACACGGCCATTAAGGCCAGATTGTTCTTCAAGATGTTCAAACGGTCATAGATGACCAACAGGGTGAAATAATAAATCACAGTGGATATACGTAGCTGGTTTGTAGCATAATGCATCACCGATCAAAGCGCTGTTATAAATTACTTGATGTCATTCAAATCGGTTTTATTTTCTTCAAAATCTTGCTAACAAAAGGGTAGACCTGCATTTAAAAAAAAAAAAATCTTTAATAAAATGAAGGCCTAAGGCCTCTCTCAATTCGAGTCTTGGTTTTAACATAACAGCCCTTCACTGACACGGAGGGAGGCTTTTTAAAGAGTGCATGGTGGGAGGAGGAATTGACTGACAAATCTATGGATATAGCAGTCTAAAGCCTAATTTCATCAGTCAAACAGAAATTGGCTCCAACACAAAGCCCCTTTTGGTGTTTAGTAAAGTCTAATTAAAATGAAGGCGGTTCAAATGAATGTCTTCTGGAATTTGCCTACTTTCAGCACCATGTTCTGTCCATTTGTGATTGGTTGTGCCCCGGCTGCTGCTTCAAGTAAATGACTAGACTCTGGCTTATTCACAATAATATCAATAACTCTGATAAATACATCATGGGAAAGAAACACATCGTTTGTATTAAAATCAAATCATAGCAAGCTATCAAAGTTGACCTCCTGTCCTCCTTCTCAAACTGAACAGAACATAGGCTGTACGCTAATCTGCGCAGAAGACACAGAATTTGGGGGAATAGACCTAATGCATTTCTTCTTTGACTCCTGAACCGCCAACGTACAGTAGGCCCTACATAGCACAGCCATTGGTTAGGCAGCACACAACGTTTTTGATCGGCAAGAGCAGAGCAGGCTGGCGCTCAGGGTTGGAATATCCATTGCAGTGTGTAATGCAGCCTAGTTTTATTTACACCATCCATCTTAGAAATATAACTTTGCTCTGCGCTTCACCAATCACGCGCTTCGTAGCCTATAGCCTATAAATCATTTGATTGAGACCACACTAAATAGCCAAAGGCGCACTTGATATTTCGTGCCCAGCAGAGAATCAGAGATGGGGGCGGCATCGATATACACTGAGTGTACAATTATTATTATAGTTTGTAAAAAAAAATGTAACCTTCATTTAACTAGGCAGGTCAGTTAACAACAAATTCGTATTTACAATGACGGCCTACCCCGACCACACCTGGACGACGCTGGGCCAATTGTGCACCGCCCTGTGGTACTCCCAATCACGGCCGGATGTGATACAGCCTGGATTCCAACCAGGGAGACGCCTCTTGCACTGAACTGCACTGCCTTAGACCGCAGCGCCACTCGGGAGCGCAACTGCTCTTTCCATGACATAGACTGACCAGGTGAATCCAGGTGAAAGCTATGATCCCTTATTAATGTCACTTGTTAAATCCACTTCAAATCAGTGTAGATGAAGGGGAGGAGACGGGTTAAAGAAGGATTTTTAAGTTGTGAGACAATTGAGACATGTATTGTATATGTGTGCCATTCAGAGGGTGAATGGGCAAGACAAAATATTGAAGTGCCTTTGAATGGGGTATGGTACTGTAGTAGGTGCCGGTTTGTGTCGAAAACTACAACACTGCTGGGTTTCAAGCTTAACAGTTTTGTGTGTGTATCAAGAATGGTCCACCACCTAAAGGACATCCCGCCAACTTGACACAACTATGGGAATATCGGCCAGAATCCCTGTGGAACACTTTCGACACCTTGTAGAGTCCAGTTGTCTGTAACAATTGTTACAGACATATTATTTCACTGTATCACAATTCCAGTGGTTCAGAAGTTTACATACACTAAGTTGACTGTGCCTTTAAACAGCTTGGAACATTTCAGAAAATGATGTCATGGCTTTAGAAGCTCCTGATAGGCTAATTGACATAATTTGAGTCAATTGGCGGTGTACCTGTGGATGTATTTCAAGGCCTATCTTCAAACTCAGTGTTCTTTGCTTGACATCATGGGAACATCAAAAGAAATCAGCCCAGACCGCAGAATATTTTTTTGTAGACCTCCACAAGTCTGGTTCAACGCCCGAAGGTACCACGTTCATCTGTACAAACACTAGTACGCAAGTATTTAAAACATTTGTTTATTTTTTATTTATCCGTTATTTTACCAGGTAAGTTGACTGAGAACACGTTCTCATTTAAAGCAACGACCTGGGGAATAGTTACAGGGGAGAGGAGGGGGATGAATGAGCCAATTGTAAACTGGGGATTATTAGGTGACCGTGATGGTTTGAGGGCCAGATTGGGAATTTAGCCAGGGCACCGGGGTTAACACCCCTACTCTTACGATAAGTGCCATGGGATCTTTAATGACCTCAGAGAGTCAGGACACCCGTTTAACGTCCCATCCGAAAGATGGCACCCTACACAGGGCAGTGTCCCCAATCACTGACACGGAGGGAGGCTATTTAAACACCATGTGACCACGCAGCCTTCATACCGCTCAGGAAGGAGACACGTTCTGTCTCCTAGAGATGAACGTACTTTGGTGTGAAAAGTGCAAATCAATCCAAGAACAACAGCAAAGGACCTTGTGAAGATGCTGGAGGAAACAGGAACAAAAGTATCTATATCCACAGTAAAACGAGTCCTATATCGACATAAAGACCGCTCAGCAAGGAAGAAGCCACTGCTCCAAAACCGCCATAAAAAGCCAGACTACGGTTTGCATCTGCACATGGGGACAAAGATCGTACTTTTTGGAGAAATGTCCTCTGGTCTGATGAAACAAAAATAGAACTGTTTGGCCATAATGACCATCGTTATGTTTGGAGGAAAAGGGGGGATGCTTGGCAGGCTGAAGAACACCATCCCAACCGTGAAGCATGGGGGTGGAAGCATCATGTTGTGCAGTCAGAGCCCCAGGCTACATCTGCCTGTCCTCTCCTCGGTCCGACTTACACCTTACCTTGGTGGGGGTCTACGTCCTTCTCCCAGTCAATGTAGTGTTCTTTTATCTCAGGTGATCCCTAAGGTCCAACAGAGACAGAGAGACAGAGTTTAGTTACTATTACAGGGCATTGGCCGATTAATTGGGGCCGATTTAAAGTTTTCATAACAATCGGTAATCAGCATTTTTGGCCGCCGAATATGGCGCTCCATTGCACTCCACGAGGAGACTGCGTGGCAGGCTGACCACCTGTTACGCGAGTGCAGCAAGGAGCCAAGATAAGTTGCTAGCTAGCATTAAACTTATCCAGCAACTTATCTTATGAAAAAACAATCAAACTACACATGGTTGATGATATTACTAGTTTAACTAGCTTGTCCTGCGTTGCAAATAATCAACGTGGTGCCTTTTATTTTATCATCGAATCACAGCCTACTTCGCCAAACGGGTGAGGATTTAACAAGCGCATTCGCAAAAAAAACACTGTCGTTGCACCAATGTACCGAACCATAAACATCAATGCCTTTCTTAAAATCAATACACAAGTATATTTTTTAAACCTGCGTATTTAGCCCGTAAGCAATATTAACTAGGGAAATTGTGTCACTTCTTTTGCGTTCTGTGCAAACAGAGCCAGGGTATATGCAGCAGTTTGGGCCGCCTGGCTTGTTGAAAACTACGTAAAGACCATTTCTTCCTAACAAAGACCGTAATTAATTTGCCAGAATTTTACATAATTATGACATAACATTGAAGGTTGTGCAATGTAACAGCAATATTTAGACTTATGGATGCCACCTGCTCGATAAAATACGGAACGGTTCCGTATTTCACTAAACATTTTGTTTTCGAAACGATAGTTTCCAACAGCTCTTCACAATGCTTGATAGGCTTGACATCAAGCCTATCAACTCCCGAGATTAAGCTGGCAATACTATAGTGCCTATAAGAACTTCCTATAGTCAAAGGAAAAATGAAATACAAATGGTATAGAGAGAAATAGTCCTAACAATTCCTATAATAACTACAACTGGGAATATAGAAGACTCATGTTAAAGGGAACCAGCAGCTTTCATATGTTATGTTCTGAACAAGGAACTTAAACGTTAGCTTTCTTACATGGCACATATTGCACTTTTACTTTCTTCTCCCACACTGTGTTTTTGCATTACTTAAACCAAATTGAACATGTTTCATTATTTATTTGAGACCAAATAGATTTTTATTTATGTATTATATTATTAAAAGTTAGTTAGTTACTAGTAACTGGTATTGCAGATGAGGTCCAACAGAGATAGGTTAGTTAGTTTAGTAACTAACTAACCTATCTCTGTACATAGTACATAGTAATATAGTAATATAGATGAGGTCCAAAGAGAGGTTAGTTAGTTACTAGTACTGTAGATGAGGTCCAAAGATAGGTTAGTTACTAGTACATAGTACTGTAGATGAGGTCCAGAGAGAGGTTAGTTTCTAGTACATAGTACTATAGATTAGGTCCAGAGAGAGGTTAGTTAGTTACTACTACTGTAGATGAGGTCTAGAGAGAGGTTAGTTACTAGTACATAGTACTATAGATTCGGTCCAGAGAGAGGTTAGTTAGTTACTAGTACATAGAACTGTAGATTAGGTCCAGAGAGAGGTTAGTTAGTTCGTTAGTTAGTTAGTTAGTTACTAGTACATAGACTGTAGATTAGGTCCAGAGAGAGGTTAGTTAGTTACTACTACTGTAGATGAGGTCTAGAGAGAGGTTAGTTACTAGTACATAGTACTATAGATTCGGTCCAGAGAGAGGTTAGTTAGTTACTAGTACATAGAACTGTAGATTAGGTCCAGAGAGAGGTTAGTTAGTTCGTTAGTTAGTTAGTTCGTTACTAGTACATAGACTGTAGATTAGGTCCAGAGAGAGGTTAGTTAGTTACTACTACTGTAGATGAGGTCTAGAGAGAGGTTAGTTACTAGTACGTAGTACTGTAGATTAGGTCCAGAGAGAGATTAGTTAGTTCGTTAGTTAGTTAGTTAGTTACTAGTACATAGACTGTAGATTAGGTCCAGAGAGAGGTTAGTTAGTTACTAGTACTGTAGATTAGGTCCAGAGAGAGGTTATTTAGTTACTAGTACGCAGCAATGTAGATTAGGTCCAGAGAGAGGTTAGTTAGTTACTAGTACATAGTACTGTAGATTAGGTCCAGAGAGAGGTTAGTTAGTTACTAGTACATAGTACTGTAGATTAGGTCCAGAGAGAGGTTAGTTAGTTACTAGTACTGTAGATTAGGTCCAGAGAGAGGTTAGTTAGTTACTAGTACATATTACTGTAGATTAGGTCCAGAGAGAGGTTAGTTAGTTACTAGTACATAGTACTGTAGATTAGGTCCAGAGAGAGGTTAGTTAGTTACTAGTACTGTAGATTAGGTCCAGAGAGAGGTTAGTTAGTTACTAGTACATAGTACTGTAGATTAGGTCCAGAGAGAGGTTAGTTAGTTACTAGTACATAATACTGTAGATTAGGTCCAGAGAGAGGTTAGTTACTAGTACATAGTACTATAGATTAGGTCCAGAGAGAGGTTAGTTACTACTACTGTAGATTAGGTCCAGAAAGAGGTTAGTTAGTTACTAGTACATACCACTGTAGATTAGGTTCAGAGAGAGGTTAGTTAGCTACTAGTGCATAGTACTGTACATTAGGTCCAGAGAGAGATTAGTTAGTTACTAGTACATAGTACTGTAGATTAGGTCCCGAGAGAGGTTAGTTAGTTACTAGTACATAGTACTGTAGATTAGGTCCAGAGAGAGATTAGTTAGTTACTAGTACATAGTACTGTAGATTAGGTCCAGAGAGAGGTTAGTTAGTTACTAGTACATAGTACTGTAGATTAGGTCCAGAGAGAGGTTAGTTAGTTACTAGTATTGTAGATGAGGTCTAGAGAGAGGTTAGTTAGTTACTAGTACTGTAGATTAGGTCCAGAGAGAGGTTAGTTAGTTACTAGTACACAGTACTGTAGATTAGGTCCAGAGAGAGATTAGTTAGTTACTACTACTGTAGATGAGGTCTAGAGAGAGGTTAGTTAGTAACTAGTACATAGTACTGTAGATTAGGTCCAGAGAGAGGTTAGTTAGTTACTAGTATTGTAGATGAGGTCTAGAGAGATGTTAGTTAGTTACTAGTACTGTAGATTAGGTCCAGAGAGAGGTTAGTTAGTTACTAGTACACAGTACTGTAGATTAGTTTCAGAGAGAGGTTAGTTAGTTACTAGTACATAGTACTGTAGATTAGGTCCAGAGAGTGGTTAGTTACTAGTAACTGGTATTGTAGATTAGGTCTAGAGAGAGGTTAGTTACTAGTATATAGTATTGTAGATTAGGTCAAGAGAGAGGTTAGTTACTAGTATATAGTATTGTAGATTAGGTCCAGAGAGTGGTTAGTTACTAGTAACTGGTACTGTAGATTAGGTCCAGAGAGAGATTAGTTACTAGTAACTGGTATTGTAGATTAGGTCTAGAGAGAGGTTAGTTACTAGTAACTGGTATTGTAGATCAGGTCCAGAGAGTGGTTAGTTACTAGTATATAGTATTGTAGATTAGGTCCAGAGAGTGGTTAGTTACTAGTAACTGGTACTGTAGATTAGGTCCAGAGAGAGATTAGTTACTAGTAACTGGTATTGTAGATTAGGTCCAGAGAGTGGTTAGTTACTAGTAACTGGTACTGTAGATTAGGTCCAGAGAGAGATTAGTTAGGGACCTCCCAAATGACATTTATGAGGTTTTCTGACATAGAAACTCCTGGTCCTGTATGTGTAGGATGTATTTCAACTACATGTAAAGAACTTGACCTCTAAGAGACATTCTAGGATGGCATTGGTGCTGTAGAGTCTGAAGAAACTAGGTACAGATTTGGGGTTCATCCTTTTGAAGGCAGCATCTGATTTGAAACAGGAAAATAAAAGATGGATCTTGCTGAAGAAGGATTAGAGTGCTCTCTAGTGTTACAAATGAAATCCGCCCTTGGAAGTACCAGAACAGGAGCAATTCTACAGACGGCTAGATAAGGCTATACAGTAACTCACGTTATAATGTTATAATAATAGCCATGTGCATTTGGACACAACAGTCTGATTATGTTAATGTGATGACATGTTTTAAAGGAATCTCACCATCAAATCAAATCAAATTTATTTATATAGCCCTTCGTACATCAGCTGATATCTCAAAGTGCTGTACAGAAACCCAGCCTAAAACCCCAAACAGCAAACAATGCAGGTGTAAAAGCACCATCTCACCTCTGGTTCTCCTCGGGTCCAGAGAGATCTCCTTGATGGCAAAGTCTGTGTGGAATGTTCCCTCATGATAAACAGGTGTTTGATCAGAAACAGCTGACCGTCTACTTGTGTGTATTAGGTAGTGGTTTGTGTGTGTCCTGTGTATAAAACAGTAGTTTTGGAATTGTTAGCTAGATTACTCGTTGGTTATTACTGCATTGTCGGAACTAGAAGCACAAGCATTTCGCTACACTCGCATTAACATCTGCTAACCATGTGTATGTGACAAATAACATTTGATTTGATTTGATTTGATGGATTAAACCATACCAGTAACTTTAACATCAGAATATTTCAAATGTTAACCTTTTCCCCCCCAAAAAGAAAACCAGTATTGATCCATTTAAGAAGAAAAAAGTTGAAGAGGTTTTGGAAGGACACCCTTTACAGTCAGAGGCCAGTTTATTAGGTATAACTATCTAGTACCGGGTCAGACCGCCCTTTGCCTCCAGAACAGTCTTAATTCTTTGGGGGTGTGGAAACATTGCTCAATTGGCATCAAGGGACCTAACATGTGCCAGGAAAACACTCCCCACACCATCACACCACCGCCACCAGCCTGTACCGTTGACACCAGGCAGGATGGGGCCATGGACTCATACTGCTCACACCAAATCCTGACTCTGCCATCAACATGACGAAACAGGAACCGGTATTCGACGGACCAGGCAATGTTTTTCCACTTCTCAATCGTCCAGTGTTCGTGGTCATGTGTCCAATGGAGCCGCTTCTTGTTTTTAGCTGAGATGTCGTTCTGCACTGTTGTACTGCTCTGTTAATTGTCTGTTTGTCTGCCCGTCTGTTAGCTTGCACGATTCTTGCCATTCTCCTTCGATCTCTCTCATCAACGAGCAGTTTTTGACCACAGGACTGCCACTGACCACGTGTTTTTTGTTTGTTGCACTGTTCTCTGTAAACCCCAGGAGGACATTTCTGAGAAACTGGAACTGGCACCGACGATCATACCTCGCTCGAAGTCGCTTAGGGCACTCGTTTGGCCCATTCAAACATTCAAATGGGACAGTAGTAACTGAATGCCCGTCCGCCTGCTTTACACAGCAAGCCATGGCCACGTGACTCACTGTGTGTAGGAGAGAACCATTTTGGTGTATCTGATAAACTGGCCACTGGATGTATAACGTGACGCATTACGTGCATCGCATTGTCCTTGTGCCTGAAATAAATCTGCAGCAATCTTGTTCTTGAGGATGACATCAGAGGCTTTGAGCAGGGACTGGATGCAGGCAGATAAGGCCTCTTGAGATAAGCCCTGGAAGGCTGCTCTCTGGAGGGACAACAAATCCCACACATCAATAGGGTGGATGGCATCAACACAGGGACAACGGGGTGGACGGCATCAACACAGGGACAACAGGGTGGACAGCATCAACACAGGGACAACAGGGTGGACAGCATCAACATGGTGGATGGCATCAACACAGGGACAACAGGGTGGATGGAATCAACACAGGGACAACAGGGTGGATGGAATCAACACAGGGACAACATGGTGGACAGCATCAACACAGGGACAACAGGGTGGACGGCATCAACACAGGGACAACAGGGACAACAGGGTGGACAGCATCAACACAGGGACAACAGGGTGGATGGAATCAACACAGGGACAACAGGGGGGATGGCATCAACATGGTGGACAGCATCAACACAGGGACAACAGGGTGGACAGCATCAACACATGGACAACAGGGTGGACAGCATCAACACAGGGACAACAGGGTGGACAGCATCAACACAGGGACAACAGGGTGGACAGCATCAACATGGTGGACAGCATCAACACAGGGACAACAGGGTAAATGGCATCAACACAGGGACAACAGGGTGGACAGCATCAACACAGGGACAACAGGGTGGACGGCATCAACACAGGGACAACAGGGTGGACAGCATCAACACAGGGACAACAGGGTGGACAGCATCAACATGGTGGATGGCATCAACACAGGGACAACAGGGTGGATGGAATCAACACAGGGACAACAGGGTGGATGGAATCAACACAGGGACAACAGGGTGGATGGCATCAACACAGGGACAACAGGGTGGACAGCATCAGCACATGGACAACAGGGTGGACAGCATCAACACAGGGACAACAGGGTGGACAGCATCAACACAGGGACAACATGGTGGACAGCATCAACACAGGGACAACAGGGTGGACGGCATCAACACAGGGACAACAGGGACAACAGGTTGGACAGCATCAACACAGGGACAACAGGGGGGATGGCATCAACATGGTGGACAGCATCAACACAGGGACAACAGGGTGGACAGCATCAACACAGGGACAACAGGGTGGACAGCATCAACACAGGGACAACAGGGTGGACAGCATCAACATGGTGGACAGCATCAACACAGGGACAACAGGGTGGATGGCATCAACACAGGGACAACAGGGTGGACAGCATCAACACAGGGACAACAGGGTGGACAGCATCAACACAGGGACAACAGGGTGGATGGCATCAACACATGGACAACAGGGTGGACAGCATCAACATGGTGGATGGCATCAACACAGGGACAACAGGGTGGATGGAATCAACACAGGGACAACATGGTGGACAGCATCAACACAGGGACAACAGGGTGGACAGCATCAACACAGGGACAACAGGGTGGACGGCATCAACACAGGGACAACAGGGTGGACGGCATCAACACAGGGACAACAGGGACAACAGGGTGGACAGCATCAACACAGGGACAACAGGGTGGACAGCATCAACACAGGGACAACATGGTGGACGGCATCAACACAGGGACAACAGGGTGGACAGCATCAACACAGGGACAACAGGGTGGACAGCATCAACACAGGGACAACAGGGTGGACAGCATCAACACAGGGACAACAGGGTGGACAGCATCAGCACAGGGACAACAGGGTGGATGGCATCAACACAGGGACAACAGGGTGGACGGCATCAACACAGGGACAACAGGGTGGACAGCATCAACACAGGGACAACAGGGTGGACAGCATCAACACAGGGACAACAGGGTGGACAACATCAACACAGGGACAACAGGGTGGACAGCATCAGCACAGGGACAACAGGGTGGACAGCATCAGCACAGGGACAACAGGGTGGACAACATCAACACAGAGACAACAGGGACAACAGGGTGGACAGCATCAACACAGGGACAACAGGGTAAATGGAATCAACACAGGGACAACAGGGGGGATGGCATCAACATGGTGGACAGCATCAACACAGGTACAACAGGGTGGACAGCATCAACACAGGGAAAACAGGGTGGACAGCATCAACACAGGGACAACAGGGTGGACAGCATCAACATGGTGGACAGCATCAACACAGGGACAACAGGGTGGATGGCATCAACACAGGGACAACAGGGTGGACAGCATCAACACAGGGACAACAGGGTGGACAGCATCAACACAGGGACAACAGGGTGGATGGCATCAACACAGGGACAACAGGGTGGACAGCATCAACATGGTGGATGGCATCAACACAGGGACAACAGGGTGGATGGAATCAACACAGGGACAACAGGGTGGATGGAATCAACACAGGGACAACATGGTGGACAGCATCAACACAGGGACAACAGGGTGGACAGCATCAACACAGGGACAACAGGGTGGACGGCATCAACACAGGGACAACAGGGTGGACGGCATCAACACAGGGACAACAGGGACAACAGGGTGGACAGCATCAACACAGGGACAACAGGGTGGATGGAATCAACACAGGGACAACAGGGTGGATGGAATCAACACAGGGACAACAGGGGGGACATCATCAACACAGGGACAACAGGGTGGACATCATCAACACAGGGACAACAGGGTGGACAGCATCAACACAGGGACAACAGGGTGAACATCATCAACACAGGGACAACAGGGTGGACAGCATCAACACAGGGACTACAGGGTGGACAGCACATCTATACACATGTAGAACTTGGATAAGCAGACCAGCGTCCGTCTGACTGTAGGGTACCACATGCCATGCAGGTCAGAGGGAGAGACGTACGGCTGAAAGCGGGATGAGTCTATACTACCTGTACGCAAGGACCAGAGAGAGAGAAAGTACAACAGTAAGACCATTCATAACTTATAAAGAGAAGACTCCTGTGTTCCAGTGGAACGTTGTGTTAGCTAATCCAAGTTGATCATTTTAAAAGGCTAATTGATCATTAGATAACCCTTTTGCAATTATGTTAGCACAGCTGAAAACTGTTGTTCTGATTAAAGAAGCAATAAAACTGGCCTTTTTCAGAATATCTGGAGCATCAGCATTTGTGAGTTTGATTACAGGCTGAAAATGGCCAGAAACAAATAACTTTCTTCTGAAACTCGTCAGTCTATTCTTGTTCTGAGAAATGAAGGCTTTTCCATGAGAGAAATTGCCAAGAAAGTGAAGATCTCGTACAACGCTGTGTAGTACTCCCTTCACAGAACAACACAAACGGGCTCTAACCATTATAGAAAGAGGAGTGGGAGGCCCCAGTGCACAACTGAGCAAGAGGACAAGTACATTAGTGTCTAGTTTAAGAAACAAAGTCCTCAACTTTAAGCTTCATTAAATAGTACCTGCAAAACAGCAGTCTCAACGTCAACACTAGAGAGGAACCAGGCTATGTGGGGTGGCCAGTCCTCTTCTGGCTGTGCCGGGTGGAGATTATAACAGAACATGGCCAAGATGTTCAAATGTTCATAAATGACCAGCATGGTCAAATAATAGGTCTGGGACAGGTAGCACGTCTGGTGAACAGGTCAGGATTCCATAGCCGCAGGCAGAACAGTTGAAACTGGAGGCGCAGCACGGCCAGGGGGACTGGGGACAGCAAGGAGTCATCATGCCAGGTAGTCCTGAGGCATGGTCCTAGGGCTCAGGTCCTCCGAGAGAGAGAAAGAAAGAGAGAAAGAGAGAATTAGAGAGAGCATACTTAAATTCACACAGGACACCGGATAAGACAGGAGAAGTACTCCAGATATAACAAACTGACCCTAGCCCCCCGACACATAAACTACTGCAGCCTAAATACTGGAGGCTGAGACAGGAGGGGTCAGGAGACACTGTGGCCCCATCCGATGATAGCCCCGGACAGGGCCAAACAGGAAGGATATAACCCCACCCACTTTGCCAAAGCACAGTCCCCACACCACTAGAGGGATATCTTCAACCACCAATTTACCATCCTGAGACAAGGCCGAGTATAGCCCACAAAGATCTCCGCCACGGCACAACATCAGGGGGGGCGCCAACCCAGACAGGAAGATCACATCAGTGACTCAACCCACTCAGTGACGCACCCCTCCTAGGGACGGCATGAAAGAGCAGCAGTAAGCACCAGTAAGCACCACTAAGCACCAGTAAGCACCAGTAAGCACCAGTAAGTAGCAGTAAGCACCAGTGAGCACCAGTAAGCACCAGTAAGCAGCAGTAAGCACCAGTAAGCACCAGTAAGCACCAGTAAGCACCAGTAAGCACCAGTAAGCACCAGTAAGCAGCAGTAAGCAGCAGTAAGCAGCAGTAAGCAGCAGTAAGCACCAGTAAGCAGCAGTAAGCACCAGTAAGCACCAGTAAGCACCAGTAAGCACCAGTAAGCAGCAGTAAGCAGCAGTAAGCACCAGTAAGGGTTTTTCTTTAGCTGTCATCAAGGAAAAAACATTTAATACTTTTTTGGTTACTACATGATTCCATGATGTGTTATTTCATAGTTTTGATGTCTTCACGATTATTCACAATGTAGAAAATAGTAAAAAATAAAGAAAAACCCTGGAACGTGTGGCTGTGTACAAACATTTGACTGGTACTATATGTATGCATGAATACACAGTATATAAATAATTTGTCAATAAAATAGCAAGTGCAATTTATGATTTATTCATTGAAACATTAATATCAACTGGTTATATTATATGGTGGACCAACAACCTTCAAAAAGGCAGTAACCTCAGTAGTGGTGCTTGTAGAAGCCTATGGCTATGCAATGAAATAGCCTCGTTTTTGGAAAATTGAACAGACAAGACGCTCTTATTTCCCTTTATCACAGTCAAGACACACCTTCTTTTTTTTTTTTAAGTAAACAAGAACATGTATTATAAAAACAGAATAACAATAGAACAGAATATTTTTCCAAATGAAAACAGTTGCCATTGCAAAATTATTAAATATTTAATTAATTATTATCAAATGATGCATATCTCGAACAGTTAGTCTGAAAGGGAGATCATTTGAAACGGGGCTCAATTTGACCAGTTGAAATCATTTTTTTCAGGGTTACAAAACAAGAATCGGTCTTCATTTTCAAGATAAAGATGTTCAATATAGTTTATTCTGCCTGTTATTTTGGATGAACAATTCCACATTGAACACTGCATGGTGATGAATTCCAGACATCTGTTTCCTGATTAAGCATATGCTTAATGATTCTGATGGAAAGACGCTGTCTTTATCCAGTTTTTCTGTGCATATTTTACGATTTTTACATGATAAAAACTATGAACACTTGGCAAGGACTATAGGCATTTATTTCTGTAGGCCGAACAGGAGTTAGTGTGCACACTCAGGACGTGTCTGTGTGTGTATATAGAGAGGTCGAAACGCAATTGAATGAATGAGACACAGGGAATTTAGGGAGAAGGACGTGATGCTTGGCTTGGCTTCTTTTTTTGTTGTGCCCTTCAAATGCACATGTACACATGGAACACTAGAGTCAAAGCAAATTAACATTGTCTTTATTAAGACAAAATGCCACTTGCCCATTCGGGCAGACACCAAATAGTTTTACAGTATTCAATAAAAAAAATAAAAATCTCTGGTTAATGATCAATGACGTCTGTTGGATTACTCATGGATTACTCATGGATTACTCATGGATTACTCATGGATTACTCATGCCCGGACGTAGTTTATTACAAGTTGAACAGGGAGACGTCTCCAGCACAGACAACATCTAACAGGCCTCTTGGAGACAGGCTCTTTCTATTCTACTCAGACAGCACCAAGTGTACTGTAAACATCTGTAGTGTAAAACGCCAGGCCAAGACCTTGTAGAAGTCAAAACAAAGGGCAGTGACTGTGAGCTGCTACAGAATCCGTGTCAATCACTATCACCAGCACACTGGAAATATTACAGAAAGAGAACATTGTGTTCATCTTAACTGGGCTCCCGAGTGGCACAGCGGTCTAAGGAACTGCATCTCAGAGCTTGAGGTGTCACTACAGACACCCTGGTTCGATTCCGGGCTGTATCACAAACGGCCATGATTGAGAGTCCCATAGGGCGGCGCACAATTGGCCCAGCGTCGTCACCACCGCCTCAAACACCCCCAGCTGACCAGCTACCCACACCATAACGTCATACACTCCTACTCAGCCTGGTTACACACCCTCGCTTATAGAAAGAAACACCATGTCCTAGGGATGTTTTATCTGTTGACGTGTAATTACACTGCTCTCTGAAAATAGGTTACGGTGTAAACATGTAACATACTGTAGCTTGACGGTAACCAGAGGTCCTTTGTATTGCGAGTGACAGTACGGTTTTTGTTGTGGACGTGGTCTTGTAGCATCTCATTATTTAGGATGCCACAGAGTTCTGACATGGTCTCCAAGTGGATACCGTGGATGATGAGCAGTCGCAGGACGTCATACAGCGACAGACACAGCTTCTCCAGCAGTTCACTGGAGGAGGGGGGGGGGGTAAACTCCTCCACTTTCACACCAGTGAGCAAAAGGTCACATTTGAGTTGTCCTCAGGAAATGACAGTATGTTGAAAATGCATTTCTTCTACAAGAGAGAAACACTAGCTAGTATCTGATCAGTTTAGATACATGTTTTATCTCACTGTGTAGAATGTTACAGCTGCCAGTTAATTCAACAGTAAAGTCAGCAGGTGTAGAAAGACAAGACAGACAGGACAGACAGAAAATAAATGAAAGAAAAAGAAAGGAGAATACAAACAGGGAAATATTAATTGATGTGAGCCTTTACTTCAAGACAAACATATTCTGTACAGAGCTCTGAGTTTCAGTGAGCATTAGCATTAAAGGAAGGTGCTACAAAAAAAAGTCAATGTGTGGGTTTGGAGACAGTACTTCCTCTAGTCTAGGTGTGGGTTTTGAGACAGTACTTCCTCTAGTCTAGGGGTGGGTACAGTACTTCCTCTAGTCTAGGTGTGGGTACAGTACTTCCTCTAGTCTAGGTGTGGGT
Source organism: Oncorhynchus nerka (assembly GCF_034236695.1). NCBI lineage: Eukaryota > Metazoa > Chordata > Actinopteri > Salmoniformes > Salmonidae > Oncorhynchus > Oncorhynchus nerka. The sequence continues at coordinate 77,466,202 of NC_088398.1, read as the reverse complement.
ACAATACTTCCTCTAGTCTAGGTGTGGGTTTGGAGATAGTACGTCCTCTAGTCTAGGTGTGGGTTTGGAGACAGTACTTCCTCTAGTCTAGGGGTGGGTACAGTACTTCCTCTAGTCTAGGTGTGGGTACAGTACTTCCTCTAGTCTATGTGTGGGTACAGTACTTCCTCTAGTCTAGGGGTGGGTTTGGAGACAGTACTTCCTCTAGTCTAGGTGTGGGTTTGGAGACAGTACTTCCTCTAGTCTAGGTGTGGGTTTGGAGACAGTACTTCCTCTAGTCTAGGTGTGGGTTTGGAGACAGTACTTCCTCTAGTCTAGGGGTGGGTACAGTACTTCCTCTAGTCTAGGTGTGGGTTTGGAGACAGTACTTCCTCTAGTCTAGGTGTGGGTTTTGAGACAGTACTTCCTCTAGTCTAGGGGTGGGGACAGTACTTCCTCTAGTCTAGGTGTGGGTACAGTACTTCCTCTAGTCTAGGTGTGGGTACAATACTTCCTCTAGTCTAGGTGTGGGTTTGGAGACAGTACGTCCTCTAGTCTAGGTGTGGGTTTGGAGACAGTACTTCCTCTAGTCTAGGGGTGGGTACAGTACTTCCTCTAGTCTAGGTGTGGGTACAGTACGTCCTCTAGTCTAGGGGTGGGTTTGGAGACAGTACTTCCTCTAGTCTAGGTGTGGGTTTGGAGACAGTACTTCCTCTAGTCTAGGTGTGGGTTTGGAGACAGTACTTCCTCTAGTCTAGGGGTGGGTACAGTACTTCCTCTAGTCTAGGTGTGGGTACAGTACTTCCTCTAGTCTATGTGTGGGTACAGTACTTCCTCTAGTCTAGGGGTGGGTTTGGAGACAGTACTTCCTCTAGTCTAGGTGTGGGTTTGGAGACAGTACTTCCTCTAGTCTAGGTGTGGGTTTGGAGACAGTACTTCCTCTAGTCTAGGTGTGGGTTTGGAGACAGTACTTCCTCTAGTCTAGGTGTGGGTTTGGAGACAGTACTTCCTCTAGACTAGGTGTAGGTTTGGAGACAGTACTTCCTCTAGTCTAGGTGTGGGTACAGTACTTCCTCTAGTCTAGGGGTGGGTACAGTACTTCCTCTAGTCTAGGTGTGGGTTTGGAGACAGTACGTCCTCTAGTCTAGGTGTGGGTTTGGAGACAGTACTTCCTCTAGTCTAGGGGTGGGTACAGTACTTCCTCTAGTCTAGGTGTGGGTACAGTACTTCCTCTAGTCTATGTGTGGGTACAGTACTTCCTCTAGTCTAGGTGTGGGTTTGGAGACAGTACTTCCTCTAGTCTAGGTGTGGGTTTGGAGACAGTACTTCCTCTAGTCTAGGTGTGGGTTTGGAGACAGTACTTCCTCTAGTCTAGGGGTGGGTACAGTACTTCCTCTAGTCTAGGTGTGGGTACAGTACTTCCTCTAGTCTAGGTGTGGGTTTGGAGACAGTACTTCCTCTAGTCTAGGTGTGGGTTTGGAGACAGTACTTCCTCTAGTCTAGGTGTGGGTACAGTACTTCCTCTAGTCTAGGTGTGGGTTTGGAGACAGTACTTCCTCTAGTCTAGGTGTGGGTACAGTACTTCCTCTAGTCTAGGTGTGGGTACAGTACTTCCTCTAGTCTATGTGTGGGTTTGGAGACAGTACTTCCTCTAGTCTAGGTGTGGGTACAGTACTTCCTCTAGTCTAGGTGTGGGTTTGGAGACAGTACTTCCTCTAGTCTAGGTGTGGGTTTGGAGACAGTACTTCCTCTAGTCTAGGTGTGGGTACAGTACTTCCTCTAGTCTATGTGTGGGTTTGGAAAAGAAGTCAGTGTAGAGCTGGTGCTCATCCTGACAGACGTGAAACATGAAGGCGAAGCCACAACGCACCTGGGAAGGGAACACAGAACAGACAGACAACATCAGCGCTGGCAAAACATGTTGAAGGCTTCTCAGATAATATAATTTCAGTAAAGTGTTTGTACAGTATCTATGCAACTGTATCTGACAAATAAAATAAAACCAATCATAGGGTAAATGGATCTTCGTAAAATACTGTGATCTTACTAATGCACAGCGGTCCTTGCTGTTTATAACGGTGTAGAAATGATTACTTATGACCCCTTAAACAAAAATGCAGTTAAGAAAAAATCTATTTAAAATAAATAAGACTACAATAAAAAAATAAGAGCAACAATAAAATAACACGAGGTTACAGTGAGGGAAAAAAGTATTTGATCCCCTGCTGATTTTGTACGTTTGCCCACTGACAAAGAAATGATCTATCATTTTAATGGTAGGTTTATTTGAACAGTGAGAGACAGAAAAACAATTAAAAAATCCAGAAAAACGCATGTCAAAAATGTTATAAATTGATTTGCATTTTAATGTGGGAAATAAGTATTTGACCCCGTCTCAATCAGAAATATTTCTGGCTCCCAGATGTCTTTTATACAGGTAACGAGCTGAGATTAGGAGCACACTCTGAAAGGGAGGGGGTACCAGTACCGAGTAAATGTGTAAATGTTCAGGGGTACAGGTTAGTCATGGTAATTGAGGTAATATGTACATGTTGGTAGTGGTTAAGTGACTATGCATAGATGACAAACATTGAGTAGCAGCAGCATAAATGCAAATAACCATTTAATTTGCTGTTCAGCAGTCTTATGGCTTGTGGGAAAAAGCTGTTCAGAAGCCTCTTGGACCTAGACTTGATGCTCTGGTACCGCTTGCCGTGCGGTAGCAGAGACAACAGTCTATGACTGGGGTGACTGGAGTCTTTGACAGTTTTTAGGGCCTTCCTCTGACACCACCTGGTAAACGTCCGGGATGGCAGAAAGCTTGTAGCGCCTTGCGGTTGGAGGCTGAGCAGTTGCAATACCAGGCGGTGATGCAACCAGTCATGCTCTCGATGGTGTAGCTGTAGAACTTTTTGAGGATGTGGGGACCCATGACATCTTTTCAGTCTCTCGAGGGGGAATAGGCGTTGTCGTGACCTCTTCACGACTGTCTTGGTGTATTTGGACCATGATAGTTTGTTGGTGATGTGGACACCAAGGAACTTGAAGATCTCAACCTGCTCCACTACAGCCCTGTTGATGAGCATGGGGGCTGGTTACCCACTCGCCGACAAATTCTCACAAGGCACCCGGACCTGCGTCCCCTGTATCTGTGTCTTCTCTTCTGCCCACCTTTTCCTGTAGTCCACAATCATTTCCTTTGTCTTGATCACATTGAGGGAGAAGTTGTTGCCTTGGCACCACTCTTCCAGGTTCCTGACCTCCTCCCTATAGGCTGTCTCATCGTTGTCTGTGATCAGGCCTACCACAATGTCATCAATGCACTTATTGATGAAGCCGGTGACTGATGTGGTATACACCTCAATGCCATTGGATGAGTCCCAGAACATATTCCAGTCTGTGCTAGCGGAACAGTCCTGTAGCTTAGCAGCTGCGTCATCTGACCACTTCCATATTGAGTGAGTCACTGGTACTTCCTGCTTTAGTTTTTGCTTGTAAGCAGGAGGAGAGCATTGTGGTCAGATTTGCCAAATGGGGGGCGAGCTTCGTAAGCGTCTCTGTGTGGATTAAAAGTGGTGTCAAGTTTTTTGCCTCCTCTTGCTGCACCTGTAACATGCTGGTAGAAATGAGGTAAAACAGATTTACATTTCCCTGCAATAAAGTCCCCTGCCACTAGGAGCGTCGCCTCTGGATGAGCATTTTCTTGTTTGCTTATGGCTTTATACAGCTCGTTGAGTACAGTCTTAGTGCCAGCATCGGTTTGTGGTGGTAAATAGACAGCTACGAAAAATATAGATTAACTCTTGGTGAATAGTGTTGTCTACAGCTTATCATGAGATACTCTACCTCAGGCAAACAAAACCTTGAGACTTCCTTAATATTTGATTTCACGCACCAGCTGTTATTAACAAATAGACACAGACTGCCACCCCTTGTTATCCATGTTGTCGTTCAGACAGGACACGGAGAAACATAAGATATCACAGTTTAATGTCCCGTTGGTAGGATAGTCTTGACAGGAGTTCATCCAGTTTATTTTTCAATGATTGCACATTGGCCAATAGGACGGATGATAGAGGCGGGTTACCCACTCGCCGACAAATTCTCACAAGGCACCCGGACCTGCGTCCCCTGTATCTGTGTCTTCTCTTCATGCGAATATCTGAGATTTGGGCCTGGTCTGGTATCTGGAATAAATCCTTTGCGTCCGACTCGTTAAAGAAAATCATCTTTGTCCAGTTCACGGTGAGTAATCTCTGTTCTGATATCCAGAAGCTCTTTTCGGTCATAATATGTACAAAATAAATTACAAATAACGCAACAAAAAAAACCACATTAAATAATAGCACAATTGATTAGGAGCCCATTACTAATGCATAGTGGTCTTTATTGTTTTGGCTGGTCAAGTCTGCGATTGTAGATGACAGAACACGGGTCGGCATTACACATAGACGACAGAACACTGGTCGGCATTACACATGGACGACAGAACACGGGTCGGCGTTACACATAGATGAAAGAACACGGGTAGGCATTACACATAGATGACAGAACACGGGTAGGTTTTACACATAGATGACAGAACACGGGTCGGCATTACACATAGATGACAGAACACGGGTCGGCATTAAACATGGATGACAGAACACGGGTCGGCATTACACATAGATGACAGAACACGGGTCGACATTACACATAGATGACAGAACACAGGTAGGCATTACACATAGATGACAGAACACAGGTAGGCATTACACATAGGTGACAGCACACGGGTAGGTTTTACACATAGATACTGTAACATAACATGTGTAGTAATTAGGAAATAAATGTAAATAATAATGGCACCCGGAGGGGATGGCTGCCATTTTATTGGCTCTTAACCAACCGTGCGGAAGGAGATCGGGGTGCCTTGTAAGGATCCGGCAGTGAGTGGCTAATCTGGATGTGGCAGGGCTTTGCAAACTATTACATACTACACAGGGAAGAACAGCCGCGAGCTGCCCAGTGAGACAAGCCTACCAGATGAGCTAAATTACTTCTATGCTTGCTTCGAGGAAAGTAACACTGAAACATGCATGAGAGCACCAGCTGTTGCGGACGATTGTGTGATCACACTCTCTGTAGCCGATGTGACTAAGACTCCACACTGCCCTTTCATGCCTGGACAAAAGGAACACCTATGTGAGAATGCTACTCATTGACTACAGCTCAGTGTTCAACACCATCGTGTCCTCAAAGCTCATCACTAAGCTGAGAACCCTTGAACTAAACACTTCCCTCTGCAACTGGATACTGGACAGGTAACAGCACATCCGCCACGCTGATCCTCAAGACAGGGGCCCCTCAGGGGTGTGTGCTCAGTCCCTTCCTTTACTCCCTGTTCACTCATGACTGCATGGCCAGGCATGCACCATCATTAAGTTTGTCGACAACACAATAGTGGTATGCCTGATCACTAACCACGATGAGACAGCCTATAGAATCAAATCAAATCAAATCAAATGTATTTATATAGCCCTTCGTACATCAGCTGATATCTCAAAGTGCTGTACAGAAACCCAGCCTAAAACCCCAAACAGCAAGCAATGCAGGTGTAGAAGCACGGTGGCTAGGAAAAACTCCCTAGAAAGGCCAAAACCTAGGAAGAAACCTAGAGAGGAACCAGGCTATGTGGGGTGGCCAGTCCTCTTCTGGCTGTGCCGGGTGGAGATTATAACAGAACATGGCCAAGATGTTCAAATGTTCATAAATGACCAGCATGGTCGAATAATAATAAGGCAGAACAGTTGAAACTGGAGCAGCAGCACAGTCAGGTGGAAGTTGAAACTGGAGCAGCAGCATGGCCAGGTGGACTGGGGACAGCAAGGAGTCATCATGTCAGGTAGTCCTGGGGCATGGTCCTAGGGCTCAGGTCAGTTGAAACTGGAACAGCAGCATGGCCAGGTGGACTGGGGACAGCAAGGAGTCATCATGTCAGGTAGTCCTGGGGCATGGTCCTAGGGCTCAGGTCCTCCGAGAGAGAGAAAGAAAGAGAGAAGGAGAGAATTAGAGAACGCACACTTAGATTCACACAGGACACCGAATAGGACAGGAGAAGTACTCCAGATATAACAAACTGACCCCAGCCCCCCGACACATAAACTACTGCAGCATAAATACTGGAGGCTGAGACAGGAGGGGTCAGGAGACACTGTGGCCCCATCCGAGGACACCCTCGGACAGGGCCAAACAGGAAGGATATAACCCCACCCACTTTGCCAAAGCACAGCCCCCACACCACTAGAGGGATATCTTCAACCACCAACTTACCATCCTGAGACAAGGCTGAGTATAGACCACAAAGATCTCCGCCACGGCACAACCCAAGGAGGGGGCGCCAACCCAGACAGGATGGCCACAACAGTGAATCAACCCACTCAGGTGACGCACCCCCTCCAGGGACGGCATGAGAGAGCCCCAGTAAGCCAGTGACTCAGCCCCTGTAATAGGGTTAGAGGCAGAGAATCCCAGTGGAAAGAGGGGAACCGGCCAGGCAGAGACAGCAAGGGCAGTTCGTTGCTCCAGCGCCTTTCCGTTCACCCTCCCACTCCTGGGCCAGACTACACTCAATCATATGACCCACTGAAGAGATGAGTCTTCAGTAAAGACTTAAAGGTTGAGACCGAGTTTGCGTCTCTGACATGGGTATGGGCAGACCGTTCCATAGGGAAAAATGGAGCGTGTAGGTATGTACTCTATAGGAGAAAGCCCTGCCTCCAGCTAGAAGTGACAAAAGCATGGATTAATTTTTCTGCATAATTTTTGGACAGAAAGTTTCAGATTTTTGCAATGTTTGCTTAGAAATTCAACAGAAGATCTCTTTGTTTCTTGGGACCTAGAACAAGCATCTCTGTTTTGTTTCTAGGAAACACATGCTTCTAGCGAGGGACAATTAGAGGCCAAGAGGTAAAATATATAGTGAAAAACAATAGTGGTTTTCGAATAACATCCCCAAGAGGTAAAATATATAGTGAAAACAATAGTGGTCCTAAAACGGAACCTTGAGGAACACCGAAATTTACAGTTGATTTGTCAGAGGACAAACCATTCACAGAGACAAACTGATATCTTTCCGACAGATAAGATCTAAACCAGGCCAGAACATGTCCGTGTAGACCAATTTGGGTTTCCAATCTCTCCAAAAGAATGTGGTGATCGATGGTATCAATAGCAGCACTAAGGTCTAGGAGCACGAGGACAGATGCAGAGCCTCGGTCCGATGCCATTAAAATGTAATTTACCACCTTCACAAGTGCCGTCTCAGTGCTATGATGGGGTCTAAAACCAGACTGAAGCATTTCGTATACATTGTTTGTCTTCAGGAAGGCAGTGAGTTGCTGCGCAACAGCCTTCTCTAAAAATGTTGAGAGGAATGGAAGATTCGATATAGGCCGATAGTTTTTTATATTTTCTGGGTCAAGGTTTGGCTTTTTCAAGAGAGGCTTTATTACTGCCACTTTTAGTGAGTTTGATACACATCCAGTGGATAGAGAGCCGTTTATTATGTTCAACATAGGAGGGCCATGCACAGGAAGCAGCTCTTTCAGTAGTTTAGTTGGAATAGGGTCCAGTATGCAGCTTGAAGGTTTAGAGGCCATGATTATTTTCATCATTGTGTCAAGAGATATAGTACTAAAACACTTGAGCGTCTCTCTTGATCCTAGGTCCTGGCAGAGTTGTGCAGACTCAGGACAACTGAGGTTTGGAGGAATACGCAGGTTTAAAGAGGAGTCCGTAATTTGCTTTCTAATAATCATAATCTTTTCCTCAAAGAAGTTCATGAATTTATCACTGCTAAAGTGAAAGTCATCCTCTCTTGGGGAATGCTGCTTTTTAGTTAGCTTTGCGACAGTATCAAAAAGGAATTTCGGATTGTTCTTATTTTCCTCAATTAAGTTAGAAAAATAGGATGATCGAGCAGCAGTAAGGGCTCTTCGGTACTGCACGGTACCGTCCTTCCAAGCTAGTCGGAAGACTTCCAGTTTGGTGTGGCGCCATTTCCGTTCCAATTTTCTGGAAGCTTGCTTCAGAGCTCGGGTATTTTCTGTGTACCAGGGAGCTAGTTTCTTATGGGATTTCTTTTTAGTTTTTAGGGGTGCAACTGCATCTAGGGTATTGCGCAAGGTTAAATTGAGATCCTCAGTTAGGTGGTTAACTGATTTTTGTCCTCTGGCGTCCTTGGGTAGGCAGAGGGAGTCTGGAAGGGCATCAAGGAATCTTTGTGTTGTCTGTGAATTTATAGCACGACTTTTGATGTTCCTTGGTTGGGGTCTGAGCAGATTATTTGTTGCAATTGCAAACGTAATAAAATGGTGGTCCGATAGTCCAGGATTATGAGGAAAAACATTAAGATCCACAACATTTATTCCATGGGACAAAACTAGGTCCAGCGTATGACTGTGAAAGTGAGTGGGTCCAGAGACATGTTGGACAAAACCCACTGAGTCGATGATGGCTCCGAAAGCCTTTTGGAGTGGGTCTGTGGACTTTTCCATGTGAATATTAAAGTCACCAAAGATTAGAATATTATCTGCTATGACTACAAGGTCCGATAGGAATTCAGGGAACTCAGTGAGAAACGCTGTATATGGCCCAGGAGGCCTGTAAACAGTAGCTATAAAAAGTGATTGAGTAGGCTGCATAGATTTCATGACTAGAAGCTCAAAAGACGAAAACGTCATTTTTTTTTTTTTTGTAAATTGAAATTTGCTATCGTAAATGTTAGCAACACCTCCGCCTTTGCGGGATGCACGGGGGATATGGTCACTAGTGTAGCCAGGAGGTGAGGCCTCATTTAAAACAGTAAATTCATCAGGCTTAAGCCATGTTTCAGTCAGGCCAATCACATCAAGATTATGATCAGTGATTAGTTCATTGACTATAATTGCCTTAAGGGATCTAACATTAAGGAAGTAAGGGATCTAACATTAAGTAGCCCTATTTTGAGATGTGAGGTATCATGATCTCTTTCAGAAATGACAGGAATGGAGGTGGTCTTTATCCTAGTGAGATTGCTAAGGCGAACACCGCCATGTTTAGTTTTGCCCAACCTAGGTCGAGGCACAGACACGGTCTCAATGGTGATAGCTGAGCTGACTACACTGACTCTGCTAGTGGCAGACTCCACTATGCTAGCAGGCTGGCTAACAGCCTGCTGCCTGGCCTGCACCCTATTTCATTGTGGAGCTAGAGTAGTTAGAGCCCTGTCTATGTTGGTAGATAAGATGAGAGCACCCCTCCAGCTAGGATGGAGTCCGTCACTCCTCAGCAGGTCAGGCTTGGTCCTGTTTGTGGGTGAGTCCCAGAAAGAGGGCCAATTATCTACAAATTCTATCTTTTGGGAGGGGCAGAAAACAGTTTTCAACCAGCGATTGAGTTGTGAGACTGCTGTAGAGCTCATCACTCCCCCTAACTGGGAGGGGGCCAGAGACAATTACTCGATGCCGACACATCTTTCTAGCTGATATGCACGCAGAAGCTATGTTGCGCTTGGTGATCTCTGACTGTTTCATCCTAACATCGTTGGTGCCGACGTGGATAACAATATCTCTATACTCTCTACACTCGCCAGTTTTAGCTTTAGCCAGCACCATCTTCAGATTAGCCTTAACGTCGGTAGCCCTTCCCCCGGGTAAACAGTGTATGATCGCTGGATGATTCGTTTTAAGTCTAATACTGCGGGTAATGGAGTCGCCAATGACTAGAGTTTTCAATTTGTCAGAGCTAATGGTGGGAAGCTTCGGCGTCTCAGACCCCGTAACGGGAGGAGTAGAGACCAGAGAAGACTCGGCCTCTGACATAGGGAGGAGATCAGAGACCTGGCCGTGTGATGCTAAGACAAAAACCTCTCCCTCAACATGACCAAGGAGATGATTGTGGACTACAGGAAAAGGAGGACCAAGCACCCCCACATTCTCAACGATGGGGCTGCAGTGGAGCAGGTTAAGAGCTTCAAGTTCCTTGGTGTCCACATCACCAACAAACTAACATGGTCCAAGCACAGTCGTGAAGAGGGCATGACAAAACCTATTCCCCCTCAGGTCCTCAAATCCTCAAATGGTTCTACAGCTGCACCATCGAGAGCATCCTGACTGGTTGCATCACTGCTAGGTATGGCAATTGCTCGGCCTCTGACCGCAAGGCACTACAGAGGGTAGTGCGTACGGCCCAGTAAATCACCGATGCCAAGCTTCCTGCCATCTAGGACCTCTATACCAGGCGGTGTCAGAGGAAGGCCCTAAGAATTGTCAGACTCCAGCCACCCTAGTCATAGACTGTTCTCTCTGCTACCGCATGGCAAGCGGTACCGGAGCACCAAGTCTAAGTCCAAAAGGCTTCTAAACAGCTTCTACCCCCAAGCCATAAGACTCCTGAACATCTAAGCAGTGGCTACCCAGAATATTTGCATTGCCCCCCTTATGTTGCTGCTACTCTGTTCATTATCTATGCATAGTCACTTTAATAACTCTAACTTCATGTACATATTACCTCAACTACCTCGAATAACCGGTATCCCCGCACATTGACTCTGTACCGGTAGCCCCTGTATATAGCCTAGCTATTGGTATTTTACTGCTGCTCTTTAATTATTTGTTACTTTTATTTCTTAAGGCCATTTTTCTATAAACTGCATTGTTGGTTAAGGGCTTGTAAGTAAGAATTTCACTGTAAAAGTCTACACCTGTTGTATTTGGCGCATGTGACAAATAAACGTTGATTTGAATGACATAAAGATAACAGAACACACCACAGTAGGTGAGGCGATCCTGATAAGCCATGATCATACAGTACATGAACCCAATACTCACTCAAGTATTCTCTCTGACCTCTGTTCCATTTGTTCAATCAGCATCTGAAAGAACAATCACTATGATTCATCTCTACAAACACAACAGAGTTTTTCAACCAAAAGGATGGCTTAGCAATTTGATGTTTAATTCCAACAGAATAAATAAATAATTATACTCACTCTGACTTTGGGTGCAACTGCTCTGAACTTGACACAGTGTGAAGGCATCGTCTGGGTCCGTTAGACCCAACAGATCCTGAAAGAAAAATACATTTTAAATCAGACAGACAACTCAAGACAGAAGACTTGTGTACCAGTACCAAGTCAAAATCCATGATAAAAAAGCGTCTGAGGACTCCTTCCTACCCGTTTGTTAACTGGCTGGTGAGATTCTGCATAGCGTTCCCAGTGTGAGTCTTCATGAAGGGCTTTAGACAGACATTGTTGGAACTTGGTCAGATACACTGGGTAATCCTTAAAGTTTGCCTGAAAAAAAAGGAAGTAAATCATCCAATATGAAGACACAGCTCTACAATAGAATACACACTTTCCTATGTGGGATGAAAATATAATTACATGGGAAGAAACATACTCTATACAGTCATCCAATTTCCAAAGCATTGGTATAAATCCTTCACTGTTTACAGACCGTGTGGGCGGGTTAAATTTCTGCAGAGACAGGGCGAGAATGAACTTTTGCAAGGCTCGAGTCAGGAAAAAGATTAACCAATGACATTTGCTAAAGGATTTAAAATGCCACAGAAAGGAGGATGGGTACAGGGTTTAATACATTTTTTTTTAAAGACAGCTAACCGTGTTGATGTTCTCCAACTCGTTGTTGTAAGAATGCTCCTGCTGTACGTTCTCAGTCAGAGCCACCAGTTCTGACTGTTTAAGAGAAAACTGTTGACAGGGAACTAGGATTTTGATAACAGGTTGACATTTAAATGTCTGATGTTTTATTCCATTACAAATGGAAACAGGTCCATACTACTTTGTTCTGTTGGTACTTTTTGTGCCTCTGACACAGTCACATAACCAACATGTAGGCTACGTGACTGTGTCAGAGAACCTACATCTACAGTGGTTTCTCCACTAAATGTTTTGCAATTATGCTGCGGGATTTAAAGGTAATTTGTGGTTTAGTACAGTACCCTGCGACACCACTTCATTGCTCCAGACCACCACAAGGGGGAGTTAGAGCACTGATTATGCTTTTATTAGGCGTCCAAAACTCTGATATTACTGTTAGGCCATATCACCCAGGGCGACTATCAAATGCTTCTCAAAGATGCCCTCTGGTGGTCAAACTAGCACTAACCAGCATTAATGGTCCCAGTGCTTCACACTTAAATAAAGTGTCATTGAATTCTGCAGCACCATGCAAGCTGCACCGCAGTACGCTGCCATTTTTAAAGGATGAACCACTGTAGCCTAAATTGGTTCTCTGACACAGTCACATAGTCTACGTGTTGGTCCTCAGCGCGGCCGTCGCTATTTACCACAGCCACAAAGTCATGAACTCCTCTTATTTCTACAATTGACCTTTTAAAAATGTAATTTGAAACTTAATCCTAACCTTAACCACACTACTAACCCTATGCCTTAACCTTAAATGAAGACCAACAATACATGTTTTGTTTTCATACATTTTTACGGTACAGTTATGCCAATTCGTACTTTGTGGCTGTAATATCTAGTGGAAACCCGACAGCAGCAGACGGGGTCCTGGTCCGGGAAAAAGGGCGGAGTTCCAAAAAGGGGGAGGACTGTGACTACAGCTTCCAATAGTATGACTATTTTCTGAACACATGTAGACTTCATTGGTTGAAACGTTGAAAGGCTTCAAACGTTGCAGACGGAAATTAAGATGATAAATGAAGGTTTATGCTCAGGTGGAATTTAGTGAACAGTGTTGTTCACTAAATTTGTCACATGCGCCGAATACAAGTGTAGACCTTACCATGAAATGCTTACTTACAAGCCCTTAACCAACAGTGCAGTTCAAGAAGAGTTAAGAAAATATTTACCAAATACACTAAAGTAAAAAATAATAAAAAGTAACACAATAACATAACAATAAACAAGGTTATATACAGGGGGTACCGGTACCAAGTCAGTGTGCAGGGGGTACAAGTTAGAGGTAATGTGTACATGTAATTAGGGGTGCAGGGACTATGCATAGATAATAAACAGCGAGTAGCAGCAGTGTACAAAATAAATAGGGGGGGTCAATGTAATAGTCCGGTGGCCATTTGATGAATTGTTCAGCGGTCTTATGGCTTGGGAGTAGAAGGGAGGACAGAGCCTTTTGGTCCCAGACTTGACGCTCTGGTACCGCTTTTTATTTTTTATTTCACCTTTTTTTAACCAGGTAGGCCAGTTGAGAACAAGTTATCTTTTACAACTGCGACCTGGCCAAGATAAAGCAAAGCAGTGTGAACAGACAACAACACAGAGTTACACATGGAGTAAACAATAAACAAGTCAATAACACAATAACACTCTGCGGAAGCAAGGAAAACAGTCTTTGACTTGGGTGACTGGAGTCTCTGACAATTTTATGGGCTTTACTCTGACACCGCCTATTATATAGATCCTGGATTGCAGGAATATGGGCCGTACGCACTACCCTCTGTAGCGCCTTACGGTCAGATGCCGAGCAGTTGTCATACCAGGCGGTGATGCAACCGGTCAGGATGCTCTTGATGGTGCAGCTTTAGAACTTTTTGAGGATCTGGGGACCCATGCCAAGTCTTTTCAGTCTCCTGAGGGGTAAAGGATTTGTCATGCCCTCTTCACGACTGTCTTGGTGTGTTTGGACAATGACAAGAACGTTGGTGATGTGGACACCAAGGAAATTGAAACTCTTGACCCGCTCCACTTCAGCCCAGTTGATGTTAAAGGGGGCCTGTTCTGTAGTCCACCATCAGCTCCTTTGTCCTGCTCACACTGCCAGTTCTCTGATCTCCTCTCTATAGGCTGTCTCATTGTTGTCGGTGATCAGGCCTACCACTGTTGTGTCGTCAGCAACTTAATGATGGTGTTGGAGTCGTGTTTGGCCACGCGGTCGTGGGTGAACAGGGAGTACAGGAGGGGACTAAGTACACACCCCTGAAGGGCCCCAGTGTTGAGGATCAGCGTGGCAGACGTGTTGTTTTAGCTTGTAAGCAGGAATCAGGAGGATAGAATTAGTCAGATTTTCCAAATGGAGAGCGGGGTAGAGCTTTGTATGCATCTCTTTGTGTTGGGTAAAGGTGGTCTAGAGATGTTTTTCCTCTGGTTGCACATGTGACATTCAGGTAAAATTTTTGTAAAACTGATTTAAGTTTGCCCTGCATTAAAATCACTGGCCACTAGGAGCGCCACTTCTGGGTGAGCCTTTTCTTGTTTGCTTTTGGCCTTATAGATTTGGTTGAGTGCGGTCTTAGTGCCAGCATCGGTCTGTGGTGGTAAATAGACGGCTGCGAATAATATAGATGAGAACTCTCTTGGTAGATAGTGTGGTCTACAGCTTATCATAAGGTACTCTACCTCAGGCGAGCAATATCTCGAGACTTCTTTAATATTAGACATCGCGCACCAGCTGTTATTGACAAAAAGACGCACACACCCCAAAAAAGCACACGCCCCCATTGAGGACACTCTTTGACATTGTGTCACTAAACAGAGGTATGACATAACCCAAAGCATCAATTTGCATGACAGCATAGAAGCACTCACTGCTGTTGCCCATCGCTCCTAGAATTAGATTAATAAGAATGTCCTTTTGGTGTCTGCTACCTGGGTGGAGTTGAGTTGAAAATTCTTGGCTAGGTAACAGACTCTGATAGTATGTGTAATGTGTAGGTAGATTGTAATGTGTGTGTTTTACCTGCTACCATACAGAGATGGTGATATTTACCACCAGGTGGAGCCCTGGATCAGATTTGACATCCAATAAGTGATTTTTCCACAATCTAAGGACATAACTAGGCATACGGAACACTTCTGTATGACTCTCAGAATTACAATAATATCAGACAAAACCATGTCAAACTGTACTGGTTTGTAAATCAACATACGTTGTGCTGAATGTATTTTTAAAAGAGACACTTATACAAAGAGCAATCCCAAAAATACTGTCTGAGGAATGTTTGTGAAAGCAAGAACCCTTGAACCAGACTGACAGACTCATAGACGGCCATGTACTGCGTCTATTCAACGACTTTATTATGAAGGGGTATGAGACAGTTTCTGCCCCCAGCATGCAGTCTGTCTAGACGTGGATCGATAAGTCCCAAGAAAGGTCAGAGATCTGCATCTAGTAATGACACACATATTAGTCATACATATATTTCACCAGTTTCGTCTGGGTTTCCTTCTCTGTTGGTATTTTTGCGCTGTTTTCAACCAAACAATCTGCTTTCATTTATGTGAAATGTTTATCTTCATAAGGGGCTCCTGAGTGGCGCAGCGGTCTAAGCCATTGCGTGTCAGTGCTAGAGGCGTCACTACAGACTTTGGTTCCATTCCAGGTTGTATCACAACCGGCCGTGATTGGGAGTCCCATAGGACGGTGTACAATTGGGTTAGGTCATTGTAAATAAGAATTTGTAAATAAGAATTTGTCCTTAACTGACTTGCCTAATTAAATAAAGAATAAATATATATATAAAAGAGTTGGGGAATAAAGGAGAAAATATGATTACATAGTTAATGTTCGTCTAACAGAATGCTCTTTCTTTGTTGTGGTAGAAAAACAACCAATTTACCTTCAGTTAAAATATAATTTTCTTGCCCAACGTTGATACGTTCCATGTTTCTTTGCCATTCCTTGGAAAAATGGTGAATGTACTGGACAGTATATCCAAGACATATAATCCACATCCGAATATAAGTTTCAAATAATAATTTGATATTAAAAATCACCTGATATTGTTGCTTAATATAATAAGTCTTTCCAATATGTGTTATTCATTAATACAGTTTGTTAAAAAAATATAGTGTTTGAGACTACAGCTTTAGAATGTTCATCAGTCATCAAACAGTACACCGTATTGATTACACCGTATTGATTACACCGTATTGATTACACCGTATTGATTACACCGTATAACAAGTACACCGTATTGATTACACCGTATAACAAGTACACCGTATAGCAAGTACACCGCAAGTACACCGTATTGATTACACCGTATTGATTACACCGTATAACAAGTACACCGTATTGATTACACCGTATAACAAGTACACCGTATTGATTACACCGTATTGATTACACCGTATAGCAAGTACACCGTATTGATTACACCGTATAACAAGTACACCGTATTGATTACACCGTATAACAAGTACACTGTATAGCAAGTACACCGTATTGATTACACCGTATTGATTACACCGTATAACAAGTACACCGTATTGATTACACCGTATAACAAGTACACCGTATTGATTACACCGTATAACAAGTACACCGTATTGATTACACCGTATAGCAAGGACACCGTATTGATTACACCGTATTGATTACACCGTATAGCAAGTACACCGTATAGCAAGTACACCGTATAGCAAGTACACCGTATTGATTACACCGTATTGATTACACCGTATTGATTACACCGGATTGATTACACCGGATAGCAAGTACACCGTATTGATTACACCATATTGATTACACCGTATAGCAAGTACACTGTATTGATTACACCATATTGATTACACCGTATAGCAAGTACACCGTATTGATTACACCGTATTGATTACACCGTATAACAAGTACACCGTATTGATTACACTGTATTGATTACACCGTATAGCAAGTACACCGTATTGATTACACCGTATTGATTACACTGTATAGCAAGTACACCGTATTGATTACACCGTATTGATTACACCGTATTGATTACACCGTATTGATTACACTGTATAGCAAGTACACCGTATTGATTACACCATATAGCAAGTACACCGTATTGATTACACCATATTGATTACACCGTATTGATTACACCGTATAGCAAGTACACCGTATTGATTACACCGTATAGCAAGTACACCGTATTGATTACACCGTATAGCAAGTACACCGTATTGATTACACCGTATAGCAAGTACACCGTATTGATTACACCGTATTGATTACACCGTATTGATTACACATATAGCAAGTACACCGTATTGATTACACCGTATAGCAAGTACACCGTATTGATCACACTGTATAGCAAGTACACCGTATAGCAAGTACACCGTATAGCAATTGATTTGTTTCCTTCTTTTGAAAAGCATCTTACTGTATGACTATTTGAACACCATGGTTGCTTCATAATGGCCTCAGGGCGTTCCGACTGCTGATAACCCCATTCTGTGTCAGATTGCGTGCAAATCCACTGTTCTCTCAATGCCCTGAAATGACTAAATGTTCATGCAATAAAATAAATAGGATTTCTTGAACCGTGTTTTCAGTGACTTAGATAACTTCTTAATCAGTCGGCATGGTTAGAATCTCTTTCTATCCCTCTCTATTGGGATTGTCTCCGGTACCGTATCGCCGAAACAACCGCCAACCTCGGTGAAGCCACAAGCCAATACTTTGTCCAAGATTAAAGGCCAGATTTAATATATTCCATCCTGCCTTAGCTGTCTTTATGCATTAGTTTTGAATACACAGCTACATTTACATTACATTTAAGTCATTTAGCAGACGCTCTTATCCAGAGCGACTTAGCTACAGTCCAACATAGAAACATCTTATTCTGAAAACTAGGTAGGCCTAACTACTGCACCTGCAATTTCACCCTGTGTACTTTTATTTAAACAAATAAGGTATGTTATTGTACTGTGTAAATACCTCGTTTTTCAGCTTGTATAATGTTATTTAAACAAATAAGGTATGTTATTGTACTGTGTAAATACCTCGTTTTTCAGCTTGTATAATGTTATTTAAACAAATAAGGTATGTTATTGTACTGTGTAAATACCTCGTTTTTCAGCTTGTATAATGTTATTTAAACAAATAAGGTATGTTATTGTACTGTGTAAATACCTCGTTTTTCAGCTTGTATAATGTTATTTAAACAAATAAGGTATGTTATTGTACTGTGTAAATACCTCGTTTTTCAGCTTGTATAATGTTATTTAAACAAATAAGTGTATGTTAAGCTACTGTGTAAATACCACAAATGCACATTTGATCAAATTGACCAGCAAAACCTTTTCACTGTCTTTAAACATATATATTTTTGTAAATACATTATTTACAGACGTCTCCAATCAACATCATTCTAGCTGGACTGTGTTCGTGCACTCGGGCTCTGTCATGATCCATGTCACGAGGGTGTCTGATGGTGAGGTCACAGTGAGTTCAGATCTTTTTTTAAAAAGTCTACTACTAGTTGAAAGGATCGGGGTCTAGTGGGGTCTTACTGGAGGATAAAGAGAGATGTCAGAAGGAATCTCATCACAGCTTCATCGTTGTTGTACGGTGCTGAAGTGGTCTGTAGATTAATAGTGATACAGCCACCTAACACTTCACGACACCTTATAATCGGTGAAATGAATCTAAGCCACAAAATATCAAGTGGTTTTCTTTTGTTTTGCCTACAGAGTGTGTCTGAATTAAATTAAAATGAGTTAAGATTAGGCAAATAAAAAAAAACAGACAAATAAAAAGCAATATCATTACAATTCACACTTTATTTATGTAATTTTATTACATTTTTAACAAGGAATGTGTGAAAATAATGATGCATCTGAAAAAGTCAAATGGCTCAAATACCAAATGTACCGACCGGCATGTGGACATACAGAGCCAATAGGGAGAAGAAAACAGTAAGGTATTTACAGAGATTGCACATGTTGTTTCTAATTACAATTAAGACATTATTTCTGTATTGAAATGTCACTTCAAATGGCTTTTCTTTAGAAGTAAACATCTTCAACATGAATCAATGTTTTTAACATCGCAGTGCTTCTTTTTTTGACAAAGAAATGAAGAATTGTGTCTTTGTGAGTTTGTCAATTATAGTCAAGTTGTCAGTGCAGTAGAAGTGCTGTGATTTTACAATTGTAAAAGAGGCAGATTAACTATTAAAAATAACTCTTAACATGTTTATTTTCACAAACATCATCCTAATACATAAGAATAATCATGGAGAGGATCTTGTATGAAACAGAAGATTGTAGATGAATAGTCCTGTTATAACTGCTCTGTGATCAGAGGAACGGATGTCATGATGACATGTCAAGATAAACAGGTCACACGTAAAACATTTAGCAACATGCTGCTAACGACTGATACATGGACAAAAGGTAAACTCTTTTAAAAGCTTTTCATTTTGTTTTATTTAACTAGGCAATGACGGCCTGCCCGGGGAACAGCGGATTAACTGCCTTGTTCAGGGGCAGAACAACAGAAAGACGTATTACCTTGTCAGCTCAGGGATTCGAACTAGCAACCTTTTGGTTACTGGCCCAACGCTCTAACCACTGCCTGCTTAAAAATACAGTAAGTTTCACTGAATTTGAAAACGTTATACCCACCTTCCTCTCTAAGAGCATCCCAAAACCTTCCTCTCTAAGCGCATCCCAAAACCTTCCTCTCTAAGAGCATCCCAAAACCTTCCTCTCTAAGCGCATCCCAAAACCTTCCTCTCTAAGCGCATCCCAAAACCTTCCTCTCTAAGAGCATCCCAAAACCTTCCTCTCTAAGAGCATCCCAAAACCTTCCTCTCTAAGAGCATCCCAAAACCTTCCTCTCTAAGCGCATCCCAAAACCTTCCTCTCTAAGCGCATCCCAAAACCTTCCTCTCTAAGCGCATCCCAAAACCTTCCTCTCTAAGAGCATCCCAAAACCTTTCCCTCAGCGCATCCCAAAACCTTCCTCTCTAAGAGCATCCCAAAACCTTCCTCTCTAAGAGCATCCCAAAACCTTCCTCTCTAAGCGCATCCCAAAACCTTCCTCTCTAAGCGCATCCCAAAACCTTCCTCTCTAAGCGCATCCCAAAACCTTCCTCTCTAAGCGCATCCCAAAACCTTCCTCTCTAAGCGCATCCCAAAACCTTCCTCTCTAAGCGCATCCCAAAACCTTCCTCTCTAAGCGCATCCCAAAACCTTCCTCTCTAAGAGCATCCCAAAACCTTCCTCTCTAAGCGCATCCCAAAACCTTCCTCTCTAAGAGCATCCCAAAACCTTCCTCTCTAAGCGCATCCCAAAACCTTCCTCTCTAAGCGCATCCCAAAACCAACAAGCATAAATATAGCAGTGAATATTAATGTGTTAAAGCAAGAAATAAAATCTACAATATTTTTTTGAACCCAATAAATGGTTTCCATAAATAATTTTCAAAAACAATGTATTTGATTCTATAAGATAATGATTGGAGACTGATCTGGCACCATGGCTTTGTTCTGCTTTATACAGCATGGATGGTGCGACACAAAGGCAGCCAGGTGAGGCTGAAGTGGGTCTGTTCTGCTCCCTTTGTGTTGCATTAGCTGGTCTGTTAATCCTGGCAGTCTGTCCCCTCGAGGTGGTCTGGGATGGGCAGCCCCGTGAGAACAGTCAGACACTTGTTCCACACGTTGAACACGGGACACACTGGCTGAGCGAAGGTGATGTCGAACGTGTACAGGTGCTGTGAGCCGGCGCCATCGTAGAAGGCCAGGGAACCGGCGTCGTAGTCCAACAACACCCCCACGCGACGCAGGTGGGGGGACGGTTCGATGGGCATCTCCTTGCTGTTGTGACGTACTACCCAGGAGTTGTTGCATCGAGATAATACCCACGAGGCCGAGTTCTTGCCGATCCACTCGTGTTTCGGTGCTGACTTGTAAGCAACGCCCACAGCAAACCTGATGAAGATAGAAAAACAGCATGTTAATGGCTCATTCTCTAGTTGAGGTCAAATAGCACCTGTGGGAAATGACAGGACTCCTAGCGTCCTAGAGATTTTTAGATTTCAAGATTCTAGTGTAACAGAGACTGTGATTGGATTTCCCAATGTGAATCTCACACACCTTTGTCTCTCCATATGTTCTGGTCTGAGGTATCTGAGGCACGACTGGTTCATTTCCTTACCATGTGCTCCCTCCTATCAAGGCCTCCCAGTAGTGGCGCCCGCTGTCGATGTACACATTCCCAGTGACGCCGTAGCTGCCCTGGCTGGTGAAGCGGTCCTGATTGTGGCTCTTCTTGGACGACGTCTCGTCTCGCTCCACCGTCAGGTTGTCGTGGGAGACCTTCAGCTTCTTGTGAGCAGACTTTGGGTCCAACTTGAACGGCTGACCTGTAAATGGACCATAGATTAATTAAGAAATAATGCCTGGGGGGGGGGGGGGGGGGTGATATATGGTCAATATACCACGGCTAAGGGCTGATCTTAAGCACGACACAACGCGGAGTGCATGGACACAGACCTTAGCCGTGGTATGTTGGCCATATATCACCAACCCCCGAGGTGCCTTATTGCTGTTATAAACTGGTTACCAACATAATTAGAGCAGTAAAAATACATGTTATGTCATACCCTTGATATACGATCTGATATACCATGGATTTCAGCCAATCAGCATTCAGGGCTCGAACTAACCAGTTTATAATTTAACAGTAAACAATAAATACGCTAGTAAATATCTCCATATGTCAATATCTCCTAAGAAGGTTTAATGACATCAGCACGGTACAGCTATTGGAAACTCTGACATACTGTTGGTCTTGAGCTTCCCAGGTACACTGCTGCGACTCCCTGCCTGGTTTATAGCTTTGACCATAAAGATGTACTTGGTGCCACACTGGAGTCCATGCACTGTGTAGTGGTTCTGCTTGATGTTGGGCACAATCATCCAACTGTCAGCTGAGTTACACAAACCTAGACCACAGACAAAGTCAAGTCAGTTAAATAACAGGAGCTACAACCACTGGATTGTAACAAAACACACAAATGTAACAGACATTCGTTGATATAACAACACCTTCAATTAATACTTTGTTGTCATCAAATCAAGATTGTGGTAATTCTAGCATCTGTATTGTCATAACCTCTCACGGCTGTTATTTCTCTGCGTGACCCGTCGTACACAATAACATTGTCCGCTCACTGTAGTATGAACAGGCCCTGGGGCAGAAGAGGGACAATTTCTTGCAACCCTTGCTAGGGTGATCTGTTCCAACAGTCTGCCACTTACATGAGCCGCAGGGAAACACAAATCTCCATCTGGATTGGAATCCAGTCTGACTCAACCTATATACTCTGGCCTGGATCAGTCTCTAGCAGAGATACACAGCAGAGATCTCTGATATCTTATTATCGTCTTATTATCCAATCAAAGGAAAGCATGGTTGTTCCCGTCCTTCTGAAATTAAAAAATGCTTTATTTGATCGGCGTAATGTAATGCCCCCCCCCCAAAAGCTATTCACAGCAGGAGCCACTCAGATAGTCAGATGGCCACTCAGATAGTCAGATAGCCACTCAGATAGTCAGATAGCCACTCAGATAGTCAGATAGCCACTCAGATAGTCAGATAGCCACTCAGATAGTCAGATGGCCACTCAGATAGTCAGATAGCCACTCAGATAGTCAGATAGCCACTCAGATAGTCAGATAGCCACTCAGATAGTCAGATAGCCACTCAGATAGTCAGATAGCCACTCAGATAGTCAGATAGCCACTCAGATAGTCAGATAGCTACTCAGATAGTCAGATGGCCACTCAGATAGTCAGATGGCCACTCAGATAATCAGATAGCCACTCAGATAGTCAGATAGCCACTCAGATAGTCAGATGGCCACTCAGACCTTTCATGATTGAACAGTTTATACCACAACAGGCACGCTGTACAGTCACACAGCGAACCGTACTGAGGAGATCTAGGACATGCGTACGTACTGACGACATTGGCTTGTCCAGTGAAGATGGCATACTGCAGCTCATAGGAGACCACACAGAACTCGTCATCTGACGTCCAGTGAGCAGTGATGGTGTCGTACGATGCCGTACATAATTCCTCCCGGATTATTGGGGGATTTGGTGCTGAAAATAGAAACATTTAGTTGTTTTTCTTCACGTCTCTGGTCCTTGTCATTTATTTAGGACAACAATGATGAACAGTAGACACTACTCACTACAGTACATTGTATATACACAAAATGTTTTAAATCACTATTCTTTTTCACCAAAAGGGGTTGGATATTTGGGTTGGTAGATAAATTATAGTCCATTCTTGCAAGGGGCTGTGACTTCATTGGCCAGTACGAAGTTGTAAATGAGAACTTGTTTTCAACTGGCCTACCTGGTTAAATAAAGGTGATTTTTTATAAATAAAAATTGTGCCGTGTGATTCATTTGGTTAAGTTACTGGACGTAGAGTTCAATGTAGTACAGAAGACATCCTGTGGAGAATTACCTAAAAGCCAGAACAATTTAAATCCAATTAATTCAACTGTAAACGAACCCCGAACTGTTAGTTTACACCTGTAGTTTACAAAGCATGTGACAAAAACCATTTGAGAAGCTACAGTGTAGATGCTTTTATATTTGACTGCTGGAGAAAATAGATAAACAGAGAAATTGCACTGTACCAGAATGGTTCATTTCAGATAGACCTGAGTTATAGATATGTTCTCAATATATTTCTGACTGAAAAGATGGGAAAAGATGGATAACAAGCGGAATTGCGTTCACCTGTGAGGTAATCCAAGCCTTCCAGCATTTTCTTTTCCCTTGTAAAGTCCAACGCAAACGTATCAAAGGTGTCATTCAGGTTGATCTCTGGTATCAGGATCTGAGAGGATGCTGTCGCCATGGACACTCTAAAAAACAACGATATATAGTTCACATGACATTTCTCCCGTTACAACCTGGGACTCTGTCAGTTGAGACTGTTTGAAGCATTATCACAACAACCAGTTGACTTGATAGCTCACCTCTCGCAGATGCTTTTGGCTGTCTGCAGGAAGCGGGCGTGGTCTCCCTCCCTCAGGGTGTGATCTGCCTGAGTGATGAGGGATGACGATCTCTCGATGATCTGCTTGCAGGTGGCGATCTGCTGGGCTAGCTTTCGCAGACGGATAGCCTGAGAGGAAACAAGGGATTATTGAATACCCCGGTGCAGGGACAGACCAATAGACTGCTGCTACTGCGGCTTCAGAAACGTCTGTACTACAGCAGGTTCAATTGAGTTGACAGTTCTTTATTCAAAAGGTCACAATCGAGA
Organism: Oncorhynchus nerka; assembly: GCF_034236695.1. NCBI lineage: Eukaryota > Metazoa > Chordata > Actinopteri > Salmoniformes > Salmonidae > Oncorhynchus > Oncorhynchus nerka. The sequence continues at coordinate 77,442,186 of NC_088398.1, read as the reverse complement.
GGTCATTTGTACATAATCATGTCACCATTTTTCTCGAATTCAAAAAACATGCTTTGCGTGTTTTTATCGAATCAATTTCGCTTCGACCATCATGATTAGCCAAGCAGCCAAGTGATCAACTTTGAGGATGGAATGAGGAGTATCTACATGATCCAAAACATCACCATGGTAACGTAACGTGCCTGCTTACCCCCTCTGTCCATTGTCAGGGAGCAGAGAGGAGAGAGGGGAGAGCAGAGAGGGTGGAGCAGAGAGGGGAGAGCAGGAAGCAGAGAGCAGAGAGGGGATAGGTGAGAGGAGAGAGCAGAGAGGAGAGAGCAGGAAGCAGAGAAGAGAGAGCAGGGAGCAGAGAGGAGAGAGGAGAAAGGAGAGGAGAGAGGGGAGACGAGAGAGCAGGCAGCAGAGAGGAGAGAGCAGAGGAGAGAGCAGGGAGCAGAGAGGGGAGAGCAGAGAGGAGAGAGCAGAGGAGAGAGCAGGGAGCAGAGAGGGGAGAGTAGAGGAGAGAGCAGAGGAGAGAGCAGAGAGGGGAGAGCCTTCAGAGAGAGCAGGGAGCAGAGAGGGGGGAGCAGAGAGGAGAGAGCAGAGAGGAGAGAGCAGAGAGGAGAGAGCAGAGAGGGGAGAGCAGAGAGGGGAGAGCAGAGGAGAGAGCAGGGAGCAGAGAGGGGGGAGCAGAGAGGAGAGATCAGAGAGGAGAGAGCAGAGAGGGGAGAGCCTTCAGAGAGATCAGGGAGCAGAGAGGGGGAGCAGAGAGGAGAGAGCAGCGAGAGAGAGAGAGGCAGAGAGAGGGAGAGCAGAGGAGAGAGCAGGGAGCAGAGAGGGGGAGCAGAGAGGAGAGATCAGAGAGGAGAGAGCAGCGAGCAGAGAGGGAGAGCAGAGGAGAGAGCAGGGAGCAGAGAGGGGGAGCAGAGAGGAGAGAGCAGAGATGAGAGAGCAGAGAGGGGAGAGCAGAGGAGAGAGCAGGGAGCAGAGAGGGGGGAGCAGAGAGGAGAGATCAGAGAGGAGAGAGCAGCGAGCAGAGAGGGGAGAGCAGAGGAGAGAGCAGGGGAGAGCAGGGGAGAGAGCAGGGGAGAGCAGGGGAGAGAGCAGGGGAGAGCAGAGGAGCAAGCAGGGGAGAGAGCAGAGGAGAGATCAGGGAAAAGAGAGGAGAGAGCAGAGGAGAGAGCAGAGGAGAGAGCAGAGAGGAGAGAGCAAAGAGGAGAGAGCAGAGAGGGGAGAACAGAGAGCAGGGAGCAGAGAGCAGAGAGCAGCCTCCTGACTTTGAAACAAGGCACGGGGCGAGGAAGGAAGCAGTGTTCCTCAGAGGGGCCAGATCACAGGAAACAGGTCTGATGTGGCTCTGACACTGAACATGGCACAGCATGCCAGCGGCATCCCCCAGAGCACTCTCTAATGACACTTAATGGGGGGAGAGGAAGGGAAACCACTCAAGGAGCAGAGTGGATTTGTTTCAGATGCCTAAATACTGTGCAATGTCTCCTCCATTACTACCAGTGAGCTGGCATACTACAGAATACAATACTGTATAGCACACACAAAACAAAGCTACTCTAGTTAGAACAGTCACATAGCGATGACCTGACAACACTGATTTTCATCAAATAGGAATTCCAGAGTAAATTATGTTCGTCATACATTCCATTAAAGAAGCAAGCAGACTCTTGCTTATGTTTGCCTCTTGAGGTACACTGCAGTGGCAATGGGGCTCCTGAGTGGCGCAGCGGTCTGAGGCACTGCATCCCACTGCTAGAGGGCATCACTACAGACCCTGGTTCCATTCCAGGCTGTATCACAGCGGTCTGAGGCACTGCATCCCACTGCTAGAGGGCGTCACTACAGACCCTGGTTCCATTCCAGGCTGTATCACAGCGATCTGAGGCACTGCATCTCACTGCTAGAGGGCGTCACTACAGACCCTGGTTCCATTCCAGGCTGTATCACAGCGATCTGAGGCACTGCATCCCACTGCTAGAGGGCGTCACTACAGACCCTGGTTCCATTCCAGGCTGTATCACAGCGATCTGAGGCACTGCATCTCACTGCTAGAGGGCGTCACTACAGACCCTGGTTCCATTCCAGGCGGTATCACAGCGGTCTGAGGCACTGCATCTCACTGCTAGAGGGCGTCACTACAGACCCTGGTTCCATTCCAGGCGGTATCACAGCGGTCTGAGGCACTGCATCTCACTGCTAGAGGGCGTCACTACAGACCCTGGTTCCATTCCAGGCTGTATCACAGCGATCTGAGGCACTGCATCTCACTGCTAGAGGGCGTCACTACAGACCCTGGTACCATTCCAGGCTGTATCACAGCGATCTGAGGCACTGCATCTCACTGCTAGAGGGCGTCACTACAGACCCTGGTTCCTTTCCAGGCTGTATCACAGCGATCTAAGGCACTGCATCTCACTGCTAGAGGGCGTCACTACAGACCCTGGTTCCATTCCAGGCTGTATCACAACCGACTGTGATTGGGAGTCCCATAGGGCGGCGAGCAATTGGCCCAGCGTCGTCCGGGTTAGGGTTGGGACGGGGTAGGTAGTCCATTGTAAATTGTTCTTAACTGATTGGACTCGTTAAATAAAAGGTTAAGTAAAGGGTAAATAAAATAACGCAGTCAGTGAAAGCTGTCCATGTCTAGCAGAGACGGACGGCACGTTAACAACATTCATCCTCAGCCTTTACAGAGGGTTAGTAACCAAAAGGTTGCTGGATCGAATCCCCCAAGCTGACAAGGTAAAAATCTGGGTTTCTGCAGTTAACCCAAGACGTGGATGTCGGTTAAGGCAGCCCCCCCCCCCCACCAAGGTGGAATCAGAACGTTGCCATCAGTCACAACAAGGTGGAATCAGAACGTTGCCATCAATCACAACAAGGTGGAATCAGAACGTTGCCATCAATCACAACAAGGTGGAATCAGAACATTGCCATCAATCACAACAAGGTGGAATCAGAACGTTGCCGTCAGTCACAACAAGGTGGAATCAGAACATTGCCATCAGTCACAACACGGTGGAATCAGAACGTTGCCATCAGTCACAACAAGGTGGAATCAGAACATTGCCATCAGTGGAATTCAGAACGTTGCCATCAATCACAACAAGGTGGAATCAGAACGTTGCCATCAATCACCAAGGTGGAATCAATCACAACAAGGTGGAATCAGAACGTTGCCATCAGTGGAATCAGAACATTGCCATCAGTCACAACAAGGTGGAATCAGAACATTGCCATCAGTCAGAACAAGGTGGAATCAGAACGTTGCCATCAGTCACAACAAGGTGGAATCAGAACATTGCCATCAGTCACAACAAGGTGGAATCAGAACGTTGCCATCAGTCACAACAAGGTGGAATCAGAACGTTGCCATCAGTCACAACAAGGTGGAATCAGAACATTGCCATCAGTCACAACAAGGTGGAATCAGAACATTGCCATCAGTCACAACAAGGTGGAATGAGAACATTGCCATCAGTCACAACAAGGTGGAATCAGAACATTGCCATCAGTCACAACAAGGTGGAATCAGAACGTTGCCATCAGTCACAACAAGGTGGAATCAGAACATTGCCATCAGTCACAACAAGGTGGAATCAAAACGTTGCCATCAGTCACAACAAGGTGGAATCAGAACGTTGCCATCAATCACAAGGTGGAATCAGAACGTTGCCTTCAGTCACAAGGTGGAATCAGAACGTTGCCATCAGTCAGAACAAGATGGAATCAGAACGTTGCCTTCAGTCACAACAAGGTGGAATCAGAACATTGCCATCAGTCACAACAAGGTGGAATCAGAACGTTGCCATCAATCACAAGGTGGAATCAGAACGTTGCCATCAGTCACAACAAGGTGGAATCAGAACGTTGCCATCGGTCACAACAAGGTGGAATCAGAACATTGCCATCAGTCACAACAAGGTGGAATCAGAACGTTGCCATCAGTCACAACAAGGTGGAATCAGAACGTTGCCATCAATCACAACAAGGTGGAATCAGAACGTTGCCATCAGTCACAACAAGGTGGAATCAGAACATTGCCATCAGTCACAACAAGGTGGAATCAGAACGTTGCCATCAGTCACAACAAGGTGGAATCAGAACATTGCCTTTTGACTGATTACATTGTCACTGTAATGTAGTGAGGTGTTTTTGCCATAAGGGCTGCAATGTCTACTTGCAAGTTTTGACTTGTAGCTGTTGTTGATAGTTGCAAACGTCTACAGGGGAGGAGGAGGGCAGTATGGAGTATTACCTTGCCCTCGTTTATCTTGGTGGCTATGATCTGTCTTCTCTGTTGTACCACGTCCATCAGGAGGTCACACTCTTCCAGGAGCTTGTTCTCTTGTCTGGATGCATTCCCCTTGGAAACAGATCAGGACAGGGATATCAATCTAATACATTATGTTTGGCATTGACAGGATAAAACATAGCATTTTATAGACATTTGTATTTTATTTTTTATTTTTTATTTTATTTAACCTTTATTTAACTAGGCAAGTCAGTTAAGAAAAATTCTTATTTGCAATGACGGCCTATCCTGGCCTAACCCGGGCGACGCTGGGTCAATTGTGCTCCGCCCTATGGGACTCCCAGTCACTGCCGGTTGTTATACAGACAGGAATTGTTGTAGCCCTTTCCTGCAGTCAAATTACCACAATGCACTCTGGTGTTTCATGGGTAGAATGTCATGAAACCTTTTTTTTCTCCCATAAAATCTGGTGTTTCTATGTCAAATGTTTTTTTCTTATTTTAGAAGTATTCTGTGATGTATACAAAGTGTAATATTGGGATGCAAACTCAACATGTAATACATTTCAACTCTATATCTGACATGGTACAGGTCTCTGCTTTTCTGAAGTCCATAACCAGGTGTGTGAGATGTTGACTTTTGTTTCAAAGTAGATTTGTTTAAGACTACCAAGAAACACCCTGGGTGACCCTGAGTTAGGCCACAGGAGTACAATTTATTAGATAATTCTCATAGACTGTAACAAAGCCCCCCTGGCTCATATATAACCTGAGGCAGTAGGCTATCTAGTATTTCCCAGGATAGATCTACGCAGCCATAGAGATACTATTAAATGACATTTCTAGTATGTCATTCTATGTACAAACCGCTGTCACCATACACAGGGTAGCATAGTGCCACAGGTGAGAGTCAGCTGAGCCTAGTCATTGCAACAATTGTTTTTGCTTTCCCACATGCAGCCAGAGCTGCTGCTGGCCCACGCTCTCCTACATCTCTCTCCTCCATCTCTCTCCTCCATCTCCCTCTCCTACATCTCTCTCTCCTTCATCTCTCTCCTCTCTCTCTCCTACATCTCTCTCCTACATCTCTCTCCTACATCTCTCTCTCCTACATCTCTCTCTCCTACATCTCTCTCCTACATCTCTCCCTCCTACATCTCTCTCCTACATCTCTCTCTCACATCTCTCTCCTACATCTCTCTCCTACATCTCTCTCCTAAATCTCTCTCCTTCATCTCTCCTCTCTCTCTCCTACATCTCTCTCCTACATCTCTCTCCTTCATCTCTCTCCTCTCTCTCCTACATCTCTCTCCTACATCTCTCTCCTACATCTGTCTCCTACATCTCTCCTACATCTCTTTCCTACACCCCAAAGATTTTTTGAACAAAATATTTTTTAATTAACCAAAGATGTTTTTATCCAAAGATATTTTAACCGAAAACTTTTTTAAACCCCAAAGATTTTGTAAACCAAATATTTTTCTATCTACTGTATGTCAGCAACCACTGTAAAATGTGTCTTATCTGACACCTACTATTTGCAATACAAGTAAGAAATCAAAAGAGCTTAACCTGTCAAACAATAGAAATGCCACTGAAACTGAGAGCTGTATCAAATAGCCTAATATGGAAACAGATAAACATCCTTACTTACCTCCACATGTTGGCAGATTTGGATCAACTTGCCCATCAGAGTTTCCAACTCGTTGTTCCTCTTAATCAGATTGCTGAGGTTGGAGTCCAAGGTTTGCTGTGGGGGAAAAAAAGAATAGAACAAATATGAACAACAGAAAGAGTCTGTAGCTGAAAATATTCCTCTAGCAAAATGTCAACGTTTAACTAAATGTGGAAAGAAGGGGAGGAAAAATCATAATCACAATCATGGCTGTCCACTGGAAAAGGACGATACACTAACAGACAGTCCCTTCATAGGGTCTGGTTGTGTCCCATTTGGTGTGTCTGTCAGTCATTCAGTCAGTCATTCAGTCAGTCAGTCATTCAGTCAGTCAGTCAGTCAGTCAGTCAGTCAGTCAGTCAGTCAGTCAGTCAGTCAGTCAGTCAGTCAGTCAGTCAGTCATTCAGTCAGTCAGTCAGTCAGTCAGTCATTCAGCAGTCAGTCAGTCATTCAGTCAGTCAGTCATTCATTCAGTCAGTCAGTCAGTCAGTCAGTCAGTCAGTCAGTCAGTCAGTCAGTCAGTCAGTCAGTCAGTCAGTCAGTCAGTCAGTCAGTCAGTCAGTCAGTCAGTCAGTCAGTCAGTCAGTCAGTCAGTCAGTCAGTCAGTCAGTCAGTCAGTCAGTCAGTCAGTCAGTCAGTCAGTCAGTCACCTCTGAGCTAGCCCCAGTGCCAGAGCTCCCATCATCCAGCCTGCTCACTGAGCTGCCAAAGCTGAGAGGGACAAGCAGAGCGTTTGCCAGAGATGTATCCTAAGGCTCAATTATTTCTTGGTATTTTATTACAGATCCCCATTAGCGGCTGCCAAGCCAGCATCTACTGTTCCTGGGGTCCAAAACAAGATTAAGGCAATTACATACAAAACATAACAGAGACATTATTACACCACGACTCTACCACTATATACAGTAATACATTATTACACCACTACTCTACCACTATATATCTACAATAAAATACATTATTACACCACAACTCTACCACTATATATCTACAATACAATACATTATTACACCACTACTCTACCACTATATATCTACAATACAATACATTATTACACCACTACTCTACCACTATATATCTACAATACAACACATTATTACACCACTATATATCTACAATATAACACATTATTACACCACTACTCTACCATTTACATTTACATTACATTTAAGTCATTTAGCAGACGCTCTTATCCAGAGCGACTTACAAATTGGTGCATTCACCTTATATATATACAATACAATACATTATTACACCACTACTCTACCACTATATATCTACAATACAACACATCATTACACCACTACTCTACCACTATATATCTACAATACAATACATTATTACACCACTACTCTACCACTACATATCTACAATACAACACATTATTACACCACTACTCTACCACTATATATCTACAATACATTATTACACCACTACTCTACCACTATATATCTACAATACATTATTACACCACTACTCTACCACTATATATCTACAATACATTATTACACCACTACTCTACCACTATATATCTACAACACATTATTACACCACTACTCTACCACTATATATCTACAATACAATACATTATTACACCACTACTCTACCACTATATATCTACAATACAACAAATTATTACACCACTACTCTACCACTATATATCTACAATACATTATTACACCACTACTCTACCACTATATCTCTACTACATTATTACACCACTACTCTACCACTATATATCTACAATACAATACATTATTACACCACTACTCTACCACTATATATCTACAATACAACACATTATTACACCATTACTCTACCACTATATATCTACAATACAATACATTATTACACCACTACTCTACCACTATATATCTACAATACAATACATTATTACACCACTACTCTACCACTATATATCTACAATACAATACATTATTACACCACTATATATCTACAATTACATTATTACACCACTACTCTACCACTATATATCTACAATACAATACATTATTACACCACTACTCTACCACTATATATCTACAATACAATACATTATTACACCACAACTACTATATATCTACAATACAATACATTATTACACCACTACTCTACCACTATATATCTACAATAAAATACATTATTACACCACAACTCTACCACTATATATCTACAATACAATACATTATTACACCACTACTCTACCACTATATATCTACAATACAATACATTATTACACCACTACTCTACCACTATATATCTACAATACAACACATTATTACACCACTATATATCTACAATATAACACATTATTACACCACTACTCTACCATTTACATTTACATTACATTTATCATTTACACCACGCTCTTATCCAGATCTACTTACAAATTTATTCACCATATATATACAATACAATACATTATTACACCACTACTCTACCACTATATATCTACAATACAACACATTATTACACCACTACTCTACCACTATATATCTACAATACAATACATTATTACACCACTACTCTACCACTACATATCTACAATACAACACATTATTACACCACTACTCTACCACTATATATCTACAATACATTATTACACCACTACTCTACCACTACATATCTACAATACAACACATTATTACACCACTACTCTACCACTACATATCTACAATACATTATTACACCACTACTCTACCACTATATATCTACAACACATTATTACACCACTACTCTACCACTATATATCTACAATACAATACATTATTACACCACTACTCTACCACTATATATCTACAATACAACAAATTATTACACCACTACTCTACCACTATATATCTACAATACATTATTACACCACTACTCTACCACTATATATCTACAACACATTATTACACCACTACTCTACCACTATATATCTACAATACAATACATTATTACACCACTACTCTACCACTATATATCTACAATACAATACATTATTACACCATTACTCTACCACTATATATCTACAATACAATACATTATTACACCACTACTCTACCACTATATATCTACAACACATTATTACACCACTACTCTACCACTATATATCTACAATACAATACATTATTACACCACTACTCTACCACTACATACATACAATACAACACATTATTACACCATTATATATCTACAATACAACACATTATTACACCACTACTCTACCACTATATATCTACAATACAATACATTATTACACCACTATATATCTACAATACAACACATTATTACACCACGACTCTACCACTATATATCTACAATACAATACATTATTACACCACTACTCTACCACTATATATCTACAATACAATACATTATTACACCGCTACTCTACCACTATATATCTACAATACAATACTTTATTACACCACTACTCTACCACTATATATCTACAATACAACACATTATTACACCACCACTCTACCACTACATATCTACAATACGATACATTTTTACACCATTACTCTACCACTATATATCTATAATACAATACATTATTACACCACTACTCTACCACTATATATCTACAATACATTATTACACTCTACTCTACCACTATATATCTACAATACAACACATTATTACACCACTACTCTACCACTATATATCTACAATACATTATTACCCCACTACTCTACCACTATATATCTATAATACAACACATTATTACACCACTACTCTACCACTATATATCTACAATGCAACACATTACACCACTACTCTACCACTATATATCTACAATGCAACACATTACACCACTATATATCTACAATACAACACATTACACCACTACTCTACCACTATATATCTACAATACAATACATTATTACACCACTACTCTACCACTATATATCTACAATGCAACACATTACACCACTACTCTACCACTATATATCTACAATGCAACACATTACACCACTATATATCTACAATACAACACATTATTACACCACTACTCTACCACTATATATCTACAATGCAACACATTACACCACTATATATCTACAATACAATACATTATTACACCACTACTCTACCACTACATATCTATAATACAATACATTATTACACCACTACTCTACCACTATATATCTACAATGCAACACCTTATGACGCCACTATATATCTACAATATAACACATTATTACACCACCTACCACTATATATCTACAATACAACACATGATAACACCAATATATATCTACAATACAATACATTATTACACCACTACTCTACCACTATATATCTACAATACAACACATTATTACACAACTACTCTACCACTATATATCTACAATACAACACATTATTACACCACTACTCTACCACTATATATCTACAATACATACATTATTACACCACTACTCTACCACTATATATCTATAATACAATACATTATTACACCACTACTCTACCACTATATATCTACTATACAACACATCATTACACCACTACTCTACCACTATATATCTACAATACAATACATTATTACACCACTACTCTACCACTACATATCTATAATACAATACATTATTACACCAATATATATCTACAATACAATACATTATTACACCATTACTCTACCACTATATATCTACAATACAACACATTATTACACCACTACTCTACCACTGCATATCTATAATACAATACATTATTACACCACTACTCTACCACTATATATCTACAATACAATACATTATTACACCACTACTCTACCACTATATATCTATAATACAATACATTATTACACCACTACTCTACCACTATATATCTACAATACAATACATTATTACACCACTACTCTACCACTATATATCTACAATACAACACATTATTACACCACTACTCTACCACTATATATCTACAACACATTATTACACCACTACTCTACCACTATATATCTACAATACAACACATTTTTACACCACTACTCTACCACTATATATCTACAATACAATACATTATTACACCACTACTCTACCACTATATATCTACAATACAACACATTATTACACCACTACTCTACCACTACATATCTACAATACAACACATTATTACACCACTATATATCTATAATACAACACATTATTACACCACTACTCTACCACTATATATCTATAATACAATACATTATTACACCACTACTCTACCACTACATACATACAATACAACACATTATTACACCACTATATATCTATAATACAACACATTATTACACCACTACTCTACCACTATATATCTACAACACATTATTACACCACTACTCTACCACTATATATCTACAATACAATACATTATTACACCACTACTCTACCACTAACTATATATCTACAATACAATACATTATTACACCGCTACTCTACCACTATATATCTACAATACAACACATTATTACACCACTACTCTACCGCTACATACATACAATACAACACATTATTACACCACTATATATCTATAATACAACACATTATTACACCACTACTCTACCACTATATATCTACAATACATTATTACACTCTACTCTACCACTATATATCTACAATACAACACATTATTACACCACTACTCTACCACTATATATCTACAATACATTATTACCCCACTACTCTACCACTATATATCTATAATACAACACATTATTACACCACTATATATCTACAATACAACACATTACACCACTACTCTACCACTATATATCTACAATACAATACATTATTACACCACTACTCTACCACTATATATCTACAATGCAACACATTACACCACTACTCTACCACTATATATCTACAATGCAACACATTACACCACTATATATCTACAATACAACACATTATTACACCACTACTCTACCACTATATATCTACAATGCAACACATTACACCACTATATATCTACAATACAATACATTATTACACCACTACTCTACCACTACATATCTATAATACAATACATTATTACACCACTACTCTACCACTATATATCTACAATGCAACACCTTATGACGCCACTATATATCTACAATATAACACATTATTACACCACTACTCTACCACTATATATCTACAATACAACACATGATAACACCAATATATATCTACAATACAATACATTATTACACCACTACTCTACCACTATATATCTACAATACAACACATTATTACACAACTACTCTACCACTATATATCTACAATACAACACATTATTACACCACTACTCTACCACTATATATCTACAATACATTATTACACCACTACTCTACCACTATATATCTATAATACAATACATTATTACACCACTACTCTACCACTATATATCTACTATACAACACATCATTACACCACTACTCTACCACTATATATCTACAATACAATACATTATTACACCACTACTCTACCACTACATATCTATAATACAATACATTATTACACCAATATATATCTACAATACAATACATTATTACACCACTACTCTACCACTATATATCTACAATACAATACATTATTACACCACTACTCTACCACTATATATCTATAATACAATATATTATTACACCACTACTCTACCACTATATATCTACAATACAATACATTATTACACCACTACTCTACCACTATATATCTACAATATATTATTACACCACTACTCTACCACTATATATCTACAATACAACACATTTTTACACCACTACTCTACCACTATATATCTACAATACAATACATTATTACACCACTACTCTACCACTATATATCTACAATACAACACATTATTACACCACTACTCTACCACTATATATCTACAATACAACACATTTTACACCACTACTCTACCACTATATATCTACAATACAATACATTATTACACCACTACTCTACCACTATATATCTACAATACAACACATTATTACACCACTACTCTACCACTACATATCTACAATACAACACATTATTACACCACTATATATCTATAATACAACACATTATTACACCACTACTCTACCACTATATATCTATAATACAATACATTATTACACCACTACTCTACCACTACATATCTACAATACAACACATTATTACACCACTATATATCTATAATACAACACATTATTACACCACTACTCTACCACTATATATCTATAATACAATACATTATTACACCACTACTCTACCACTATATATCTACAATACATTATTACACCACTACTCTACCACTACATACATACAATACAACACATTATTACACCACTATATATCTATAATACAACACATTATTACACCACTACTCTACCACTATATATCTACAACACATTATTACACCACTACTCTACCACTATATATCTACAATACAATACATTATTACACCACTATATATCTACAATACAACACATTATTACACCACTACTCTACCACAATATATCTACAATACAACACATTATTACACCACTACTCTACCACTATATATCTACAATACAATACATTATTACACCACTACATATCTATAATACAATACATTATTACACCACTACTCTACCACTATATATCTATAATACAACACATTATTACACCGCTACATACCTACAATACAACACATTATTACACCACTACTCTACCGCTACATACATACAATACAACACATTATTACACCACTACTCTACCACAATATATCTACAATACAACACATTATTACACCACTACTCTACCACTATATATCTACAATACAATACATTATTACACCACTATATACCTACAATACAACACATTATTACACCACTACTCTACCACTATATATCTATAATACAACACATTATTACACCGCTACATACCTACAATACAACACATTATTACACCACTACTCTACCACTATATATCTATAATACAACACATTATTACACCACTACTCTACCACTATATATCTACAATACAACACATTATAACACCACTACATACCTACAATACAACACATTATTACACCACTACTCTACCACTATATATCTACAATACAATACATTATTACACCGCTACACTACCACTATATATCTACAACACAAAATACACAATGCAGCAATATAGCAATTTTACAATGTACGTGTGTTAGGAGATGTGTCCGTGTGTGTGGTGTGCCTTTGTGTGTAAATTAAATTATTAACACTGAAGACCTGCTCTACAGCACGATATACATTTAAATGCAATGTTCCGGTGTTAGTGGAGACTGCATGTTCCGGCCCAATCGGTCATGATCTTTCAATTTCAAGCGTAGTATAGTTCCGGTGTTAGTGGAGACTGCATGTTCCGGCCCAATCGGTCATGATCTTTCAATTTCAAGCGTAGTATAGTTCCTGGTGTTAGTGGAGACTTAAATAACAATGAAATTACATATTTTCATTAAAACGTTATTTTGATAAGTCAAATTCATACATTTACATTTTTCCACCAGAAAATCTGGTTATTAGTTACTGGTCACCCATTCTTAACAAAATGGTTGCTATGCAGGCTGGATAACTTTCTTGTAGCTAGCTATCTCGCTAGCCTAACTCAAGCCACGTCAAACATTGAACCTGGAATGACAGTAGACTAGCTGCATTTTCATTTAATTTTTTTTTTTATAGCGTTTTTGCTATTCGCATTTACTTGGATATGTCCATGATAATGCTTGATTTCGACTGGCTCAGGAAAAGTGGTCTCGTCTGGGCACCGTTCACTATATGTATAGTACTACAGAGATCGACATTCAAGAGTGAAACATTGTTTCCGAGGTTGGACAGGCAGACCGTGAGGCTTATATTAAACCCCCACTGTACCAAACTAAAAGCTAGGCTTATATTAAACCCCCACTGTACCAAACTAAATGCTAGGCTTTTATTAAACCCCCACTGTACCAAACTAAAAGCTAGGCTCATATTAAACCCCCACTGTACCAAACTTAAAGCTAGGCTTATATTAAACCCCCACTGTACCAAACTAAAAGCTAGGCTTATATTAAACCCCCACTGTACCAAACTAAATGCTAGGCTTTTATTAAACCCCCACTGTACCAAACTAAAAGCTAGGCTTATATTAAACCCCCACTGTACCAAACTTAAAGCTAGGCTTATATTAAACCCCCACTGTACCAAACTTAAAGCTAGGCTTATATTAAACCCCCACTGTACCAAACTTAAAGCTAGGCTAATATTAAACCCCCAATGTACCAAACTTAAAGCTAGGCTAATATTAAACCCCCAATGTACCAAACTTAAAGCTAGGCTAATATTAAACCCCCAATGTACCAAACTTAAAGCTAGGCTAATATTAAACCCCCAATGTACCAAACTTAAAGCTAGGCTAATATTAAACCCCCAATGTACCAAACTTAAAGCTAGGCTAATATTAATCCCCCAATGTACCAAACTTAAAGCTAGGCTTATTGTTACGGATACAGTTATCCTGTGTGTGTGTGTATCCTGTGTGTGTTTCTTTTCTCTCCTTCTCCCCTCACAGGGGAAAACCATCACTCCCCAATCAGTCAACAATCAATCATCAATCAGAAGACACACCTCCTCCTATTTCCTACCCTATCACAGTTCCTTCCCCATGGTTTAAAAACCCCATCATTTGTTTGCTCTAGAGCAATCTCTAGCAAAATCTCTAGCTCAATCTCTAGCTCAATCTCTAGCTCAATCTCTAGCTCAATCTCTAGCTCAATCTCTCTGTAAATGCCATGTCTGTAGGTCTCTGTGTTTCACTCTCGCTTTTTGTCTTAACCTCTCTTTTGTTTAAGCACCTCCATAGCACTTTGTCATCACCTGTGAGTATTGTTTTTGGTTATGGTGTTTGTGTTTGTTTGCTGGTGGGAAAAGGGGAAACCAAGACAAGTCGCCCATGGGCATACACTACCCGTAGGTGAACTTTGTTAAATACACTAGTTAGAACTGGGCGGACCACCAACTGTATTTTTGGTTAGTTAGTTAGCTGTTGTTAAAGTAGGCTAGTCTAGCTTAGGGGTGTTTTTGAATACTTATTGTTTCTTTTCTTGGGTCCAGCTCAGCCCCTTTTTCCTGCTCCCCCCATTACCGTGTGTTTATAAATAAACCTAGAGTTTGACGGTAGATTTCTGTTGTCGTGGTTATTTCGTGCACACTTTTACTTTGTCACAATAATAATTTGCATGAGTTATGTTAGGCTAAAACACCAGCCACATTGTCCCGTTTTGATCCACTCTCCCCACTGTCAAATGGTGATGCCAGGAGGGATGTCCGTTTAGCACAGTTCCAACTGGAGGTGGAAGAGAGCCCAAATTAGGCGAGAGACTCTCCAGTTGGAGATATGTAAAATAGAGGCAGAAAAAGAACGAGAACAACGGCATTTGGAGATGTGTAAAATTGAGGCAGACAGAGAACAAAGGCAGTTGGAGTTCAAAATGCGCCAGATGGAACTGGAGGCAGAGACAGCGAGGCTAGCCATCGGTCCTACTGTGCCTGTTTATGAGCCGTCCTCAAACACGTTTGACATTAGTAGGCAGATTGCCTTAGTACCTTTGTTCAGAGAGTCAGAGGTTGACTCCTATCTTTGTGTATTTGAGCGTATAGCCGTAGCATTGAAATGGCCTGAAGAGGTAAAGTGCCTATTACTTCAGTGTAAATTAACTGGTAAAGCCCAAGAGGTTTTGTCAGCGTTACCTCTGGAGGACAGTTTGAATTACGAAGTGGTCAAAGCTACTGTTCTTCGTGCCTATGAGCTTGTGCCTGAGGCATACCGACAGAGATTTAGGTCTCATAGAAAGTCTTCTAGTAAGACTTATGTGGAATTTGCTAGAGGCAAGGGAAATCTGTTTGATAAATGGCATGCTGCTAGTAAGGTAACTGATTTCAACTCTCTCCGGGAGTTAATCTTGTTGGAAGATTTTAAAAATTGCTTACCCGAACGCATTGTAGTTTACCTAAACGAACAGAAAGTATCCTCCCTGGCAGAAGCGTCTGTGTTGGCAGACGAGTTTGTGTTGACGCACAAGAGTGTGTTTTCGGCTCAAACTGAGAGTAGAGCCACTGAATTTCCTACCTTTAGCCCTAGTCGGCCAGCAGTAGTATATCAAGCACGCCAGAAGAATGAGCGTCCCTGTTTCTATTGTCATAAAGTAGGACATATGATTAATGATTGCTTCCTGCTTAAACGCAAACAAGGGATGCCAATTCGTGCCAAGCCACCAACAGGTGTTGCTCTAATTCGTATGGTTGTGAGGTCTGCAACAAAACAGGTGCCTCAGGGTAACTGTAGTTTGAAAGTCTCAGTCCCCGACCGCAGTTATGAACCATTCATTTTCGAGGGGTTTATGTCCCTAACGAATGACGAAGCGTCTCAGCGACCGGTTAAAATCCTTAGAGATACTGGTGCGGCGCAGTCGTTTATATTGTCTGATCAAATCAAATCAAATTTTATTTGTCACATACACATGGTTAGCAGATGTTAATGCGAGTGTAGCGAAATGCTTGTGCTTCTAGTTCCGACAATGCAGTGATAACCAACAAGTAATCTAACTAACAATTCTAAAACTACTGTCTTATACACAGTGTTAGGGGATAAAGAATATGTACATAAGGATATATGAGTGAGTGATGGTACAGAGCAGCATACAGTAGATGGTATCGAGTACAGTATATACATATGAGATGAGTATGTAGACAAAGTAAACAAAGTGGCATAGTTAAAGTGGCTAGTGATACATGTATTACATAAGGATGCAGTCGATGATGTAGAGTACAGTATATACGTATGCATATGAGATGAATAATGTAGGGTAAGTAACATTATATAAGGTAGCATTGTTTAAAGTGGCTAGTGATATATTTACATCATTTCCCATCAATTCCCATTATTAAAGTGGCTGGAGTTGGGTCAGTGTCAATGACAGTGTGTTGGCAGCAGCCACTCAATGGTGGCTGTTTAACAGTCTGATAGCCTTGAGATAGAAGCTGTTTTCAGTCTCTCAGTCCCAGCTTTGATGCACCTGTACTGACCTCGCCTTCTGGATGATGGCGGGGTGAACAGGCAGTGGTTCGGGTGGTTGATGTCCTTGATGATCTTTATGGCCTTCCTGTAACATCGGGTGGTGTAGGTGTCCTGGAGGGCAGGTAGTTTGCCCCGGTGATGCGTTGTGCAGACCTCACTACCCTCTGGAGAGTACGGTTGAGGGCGGAGCAGTTGCCGTACCAGGCGGTGATACAGCCCGCCAGGATGCTCTCGATTGTGCATCTGTAGAAGTTCGTGAGTGCTTTTGGTGACAAGCCGAATTTCTTCAGCCTCCTGAGGTTGAAGAGGCGCTGCTGCGCCTTCTTCACGACGCTGTCAGTGTGAGTGGACCAATTCAGTTTGTCTGTGATGTGTATGCCGAGGAACTTAAAACTTGCTACCCTCTCCACTACTGTTCCATCGATGTGGATAGGGGGTGTTCCCTCTGCTGTTTCTGAAGTCCACAATCATCTCCTTAGTTTTGTTGACGTTGAGTGTGAGGTTATTTTCCTGACACCACACTCCGAGGGCCCTCACCTCCTCCCTGTAGGCCGTCTCGTCGTTGTTGGTAATCAAGCCTACCACTGTTGTGTCGTCCATAAACTTGATGATTGAGTTGGGCGTGCGTGGCCACGCAGTCGTGGGTGAACAGGGAGTACAGGAGAGGGCTCAGAACGCACCCTTGTGGGGCCCCCGTGTTGAGGATCAGCGGGGAGGAGATGTTGTTGCCTACCCTCACCACCTGGGGGCGGCCCGTCAGGAAGTCCAGTACCCAGTTGCACAGGGCGGGGTCGAGACCCAGGGTCTCGAGCTTGATGACGAGCTTGGAGGGTACTATGGTGTTGAATGCCGAGCTGTAGTCGATGAACAGCATTCTCACATAGGTATTCCTCTTGTCCAGGTGGGTTAGGGCAGTGTGCAGTGTGGTTGAGATTGCATCGTCTGTGGACCTATTTGGGCGGTAAGCAAATTGGAGTGGGTCTAGGGTGTCAGGTAGGGTGGAGGTGATATGGTCCTTGACTAGTCTCTCAAAGCACTTCATGATGACGGAAGTGAGTGCTACGGGCGGTAGTCGTTTAGCTCAGTTACCTTAGCTTTCTTGGGAACAGGAACAATGGTGGCCCTCTTGAAGCATGTGGGAACAGCAGACTGGTATAGGGATTGATTGAATATGTCCGTAAAACACACCGGCCAGCTGGTCTGCGCATGCTCTGAGGGCGCGGCTGGGGATGCCGTCTGGGCCTGCAGCCTTGCGAGGTTAACACGTTTAAATGTCTTACTCACCTCGGCTGCAGTGAAGGAGAGACCGCATGTTTTCGTTGCAGGCCGTGTCAGTGGCACTGTATTGTCCTCAAAGCGGGCAAAAAGTTATTTAGTCTGCCTGGGAGCAAGACATCCTGGTCCGTGACTGGGCTGGGTTTCTTCTTGTAGTCCGTGATTGACTGTAGACCCTGCCACATGCCTCTTGTGTCTGAGCCATTGAATTGAGATTCCACTTTGTCCCTGTACTGACGCTTAGCTTGTTTAATAGCCTTGCGGAGGGAATAGCTGCATTGTTTATATTCGGACATGTTACCAGACACCTTGCCCTGATTAAAAGCAGTGGTTGCGCTTTCAGTTTCACGCGAATGCTGCCATCAATCCACGGTTTCTGGTTTGGGAATGTTTTTATCGTTGCTATGGGAACGACATCTTGACGCACGTTCTAATGAACTCGCACACCGAATCAGCGTATTCGTCAATATTTTCATCTGACGCAATGTCTGAAACATGTCCCAGTCCACGTGATGGAAGCAGTCTTGGAGTGTGGAGTCAGCTTGGTCTGACCAGCGTTGGACAGACCTCAGCGTGGGAGCCTCTTGTTTAAGTTTCTGCCTGTAGGCAGGGATCAACAAAATGGAGTCGTGGTCAGCTTTTCCGAAAGGGCGGGGCAGGGCCTTATATGCGTCGCGGAAGTTAGAGTAACAATGATCCAAGGTTTTACCACCCCTGGTTGCGCAATCGATATGCTGATAAAATTTAGGGAGTCTTGTTTTCAGATTAGCTTTGTTAAAATCCCCAGCTACAATGAATGCAGCCTCCGGATAAATGGTTTCCAGTTTGCAAAGAGTTAAATAAAGTTCGTTCAGAGCCATCGATGTGTCTGCTTGGGGGGGGATATATACGGCTGTGATTATAATCGAAGAGAATTCTCTTGGAAGATAATGCGGTCTACATTTGATTGTGAGGAATTCTAAATCAGGTGAACAGAAGGATTTGAGTTCCTGTATGTGTTGCCCTTATCTGACGATACATACTGTGGTTCCAGTGTGTTAGTGCAGGGTATTGAAATGGGTTTTGTCCCAGTGCCATTGCACTTTGTGAAAGTACACTCTGAGTTAATCAGTGGAATATTCAGAGTGGGGGTACGCCCTATGTTGCCAGTGAAAGGTGTGACCTTTATAATGGGTAACGATATTGCCGGAGGAAAGGTAGTACCCGTATTGGAAGTATTGGATAAAAGTGACCACTCTCTCTCTAATGAGCTGGCACAGAGTTATCCACATGTGTTCCCCGCTTGTGCTGTCACTCGTGCTCAGGCACGACAAGAGGGTGACGAGATAGATTTGTCGAACACTGTACTGTTCAAAGAGGTTGATCAAGAAGATGGATTGTGTGATACCTCCGAGAAGCTGATCACCTCTGACAAACAGCCCAGGAAAGAATCAAAGAACGTTGAACTTATTGCTGATGCAATACAGTTACCAGTCACTCGTGAGCAGCTGATTGCTAACCAAAAGGTTGACAACAAGCTTGCTAAATGTTTTTCTAGTGTTGTCTCATTGGAAGATGTGAAGAAGAAGAACGTGGCTTACTTCATTGATGGTAATCTCCTCATGCGTAAATGGAAATCCCATGTTGACGCGGATGGAGATTGGAATGCTGTTTACCAAATAGTGATTCCTACAGCCTTTCGACAAAATGTGTTATCCCTTGCTCATGATCACCAGTGGTCTGGTCATTTAGGAATCACAAAAACTTATGATCGGATCCTTCGACATTTCTTTTGGCCGGGTTTAAAACAAGATGTGGCTCAGTTCTGTCGGACATGCCACACATGTCAGATAACAGGAAAACCAAATCAGGTTATTCCTCCCGCTCCTCTTTGTCCCATACCTGTCATAGGTGAACCATTCGAGCATGTGGTGGTTGATTGTGTCGGACCGTTACCGAAGACAAAATCGGGTAACCAGTTTTTGTTAACGATAATGTGTATGGCTACAAGATACCCCGAGGCCATTCCTCTGAGAAGGATTACAGCCCCGGTAGTGAGTAAAGCCTTAATAAAATTCTTCACGACATTCGGGTTACCTAGGGTGGTACAAAGCGATCAAGGAACCAATTTCCTATCCAAGCTCTTCAGGCAGGTGTTAAAATCCTTGTCAATTACGCACCGTGTGTCAAGCGCCTATCACCCAGAGTCTCAGGGTGCACTTGAAAGATGGCATCAGACACTGAAGTCTATGCTACGTAAATATTGTTTGGAATCTGAGAAAGATTGGGATGAGGGAGTTCCTCTAGTTTTGTTTGCTGCTCGTGAAACTGTGCAGGAGTCCCTAGGTTTCAGCCCGGCTGAACTGGTGTTTGGTCACACAGTGAGAGGACCAATGAAAGTCCTTAAAGAACAGTTCTTGTCCCAAGAGTTGTGTACCAGAGATGAGAATGTGTTGGACTACGTTAGTCGCTTTCGTGAGCGCCTACACCAAGCTTGTGCTCTCGCAAAGGAAGCTCTGTCTTCCTCACAGAGGAGCATGAAAAGACACTATGATAAAGAGGCTGTTTCTCGTCCACTACAGCCAGGTGACCAAGTACTGGTGTTATTACCTGTTCCAGGATCTTCACTGTCAGCTCGTTTCTCGGGTCCTTATTTAATTGAAAAGAAAATAAGTGAAACTGACTATGTGCTTCAAACTCCTGATAGACAACGCCAATCTCGTGTGTGTCACATTAACATGTTGAAAGCTTACCACACCCGACCCATCACACAGTTAGAGAGTTCAAAAACAGAGGAAGGTACTGCTGTCTCTGCTACTACTGCTATGATAGTGGACTGTCATATTGATGATGTTGATGGCTTGGAGTTGCGCAATACTCAGCAGCAGTGTGTTAGATTGCCCAACTCAGAAATGCTGCTGTCTATCCAATCCGGTCTGGTTCATTTAACGGATGGACAGGCCAATGATATTGTGAGGCTACTACACAGTTTTCCATGTCTCTTTAATGACGTTCCTACTCGCACAAATGTGTTGGAACATGACATTAATGTTGGAAATGCTACACCTATCAAGCAACACCCATATCGTATCAACGCTTCCAAGAGGAAGATAATGAGGGATGAGGTGAGATATTTGTTGGAGAATGACCTGGCTAAGCCAAGTTCAAGCCCTTGGAGTTCTCCTTGCATTCTGGTTCCTAAACCTGATGGTACGTCCAGGTTATGTACGGATTATCGAAAGGTAAATTCTGTCACAATGCCAGATTCGTTCCCGTTACCCCGACTGGACGACTGTATCGACACTATTGGTGCTGCTAAGTATGTAACTAAGTTAGACCTCTTAAAAGGTTACTGGCAGGTTCCGTTAACTTCACGTGCTTCTGAGATTTCTGCCTTTGTGACCCCAGACAACTTCCTACAGTACTCAGTCATGGCTTTTGGGATGCGAAATGCACCAGCCACTTTCCAACGACTGGTTAACTCCGTATTAGCTGGCGTTCCTAATTGTAGTGCATACCTTGATGACCTAGTGATTTATTCGTCTGAGTGGTCAGATCATGTTGACTCGCTAAGGGTAGTATGTGAACGGTTGGCAGCTGCTTCTCTAACCCTGAACTTGGCAAAGTGCGAGTTTGGGAAGGCTACTGTTACCTATCTCGGTAAAGAGGTTGGCCATGGACAGGTGCGCCCTGTTGATGCCAAGGTCTTGGCTATAACTGCATTCCCTGCACCTACCACCAGACGAGAGCTACGCCGCTTTTTAGGGATGGTTGGCTACTACCGTAGCTTCTGTAAAAATTTCTCTGCGGTAGTTGCTCCATTGACCGATTTGCTTAGTCCAGCTAGATCATTTGTGTGGTCCCCTGATTGTAAGAGAGCTTTTGAATCAGCGAAAGCACTCTTATGTAGTACACCTGTACTTGCTGCTCCAGATTTTGAACAACCGTTCAAACTTGAGGTAGATGCTAGTGCCAGAGGTGCTGGTGCTGTTCTACTGCAGCAGGACAAGAGTGGAGTGGATCATCCCGTTTGTTATTTTTCACGTAAATTTAATAAATGTCAAACAAACTATGCGACAATAGAACAAGAAGCTCTTGCTTTGTTGTTGGCTCTGCAATACTTTGAAGTATATATTGGTTCCAGTGCCCTACCCGTGATTGTATATACTGACCATAACCCCTTAGTTTTTCTCCACCGAATGTACAACCAGAACCAGCGCCTTATGCGTTGGGCGCTGATTGTACAAAATTATAATTTGGAGATCCGCCACAAAAAGGGTTCTGATAATGTGTTGGCAGATGCTTTGTCTCGTGTGTGAAAATGATTTCTGTATGTTTTACAAGGTTGTTGCTTTGTATTCATTGAAATACTGTAGTCGCAACCCCTAGGGTTGCTCTTTTAAGGGTGGGAGTGTTACGGATACAGTTATCCTGTGTGTGTGTGTATCCTGTGTGTGTTTCTTTTCTCTCCTTCTCCCCTCACAGGTGAAAACCATCACTCCCCAATCAGTCAACAATCAATCATCAATCAGAAGACACACCTCCTCCTATTTCCTACCCTATCACAGTTCCTTCCCCATGGTTTAAAAACCCCATCATTTGTTTGCTCTAGAGCAATCTCTAGCTCAATCTCTAGCTCAATCTCTCTGTAAATGCCATGTCTGTAGGTCTCTGTGTTTCACTCTCGCTTTTTGTCTTAACCTCTCTTTTGTTTAAGCACCTCCATAGCACTTTGTCATCACCTGTGAGTATTGTTTTTGGTTATGGTGTTTGTGTTTGTTTGCTGGTGGGAAAAGGGGAAACCAAGACAAGTCGCCCATGGGCATACACTACCCATAGGTGAACTTTGTTAAATACACTAGTTAGAACTGGGCGGACCACCAACTGTATTTTTGGTTAGTTAGTTAGCTGTTGTTAAAGTAGGCTAGTCTTGCTTAGGGGTGTTTTTGAATACTTATTGTTTCTTTTCTTGGGTCCAGCTCAGCCCCTTTTTCCTGCTCCCCCCATTACCGTGTGTTTATAAATAAACCTAGAGTTTGACGGTAGATTTCTGTTGTCGTGGTTATTTCGTGCACACTTTTACTTTGTCACAATAATAATTTGCATGAGTTATGTTACGGGTCTCATTACCATCCCCCCTAGACTGTCGGGCCAAAAGGGATTCGTAACACTTATATTAAACCCCCACTGTACCAAACTTAAAGCTAGGCTTATATTAAACCCCCACTGTACCAAACTTAAAGCTAGGCTTATATTAAACCCCCACTGTACCAAACTTAAAGCTAGGCTTATATTAAACCCCCACTGTACCAAACTTAAAGCTAGGCTAATATTAAACCCCCACTGTACCAAACTTAAAGCTAGGCTAATATTAAACCCCCACTGTACCAAACTTAAAGCTAGGCTAATATTAAACCCTCAATGTACCAAACTTAAAGCTAGGCTAATATTAAACCCCCACTGTACCAAACTTAAAGCTAGGCTAATATTAAACCCCCAATGTACCAAACTTAAAGCTAGGCTTATATTAAACCCCCACTGTACCAAACTTAAAGCTAGGCTAATATTAAACCCCCAATGTACCAAACTTAAAGCTAGGCTGGAAGCAAAGGGAAATAATGTGCGAGTTGAGATAAATACAAGAGATGATACTGACAGCAACATGAACATGATATTCCGTTGGAGGTGCAGAGATCATTTTCAGATGGAACTTTTTATTTTATATTTTATTTTATATATATTTTTTAATATTATTATTATTTTTAATTTTTTTCAGATGGAACTGTTAGCAGGCATAAGTGTGTCTGTGATGGACATTACAGAGCAGCTTGGAACACTACTCATCCAATCAGTATCCAGGATCCTAACAACCAGTTATTAATGCTCCCAATTGTTATTATTTTTTGAAGAAAACACATCTTAAAGGCCCAATGATGCCGTTTTTATATCAATTTCAAATAGTTTCTGGGTAACATTTAAGTACCTTACTGTAATAGATTTCCATAATTTTTTAAATTTAATTTACATTTTAAATTAAATGTTAGCTTTCTTACATGGCACATATTGTACTTTTACTTTCTTCTCCAACACTTTGTTTTTGCATTATTTAAACCAAATTGAACATGTTTCATTATTTATTTACATTTACATTTAAGAGGCTAAATTGATTTTATTGATGTATTATATTAAGTTAAAATAAGTGTTCATTCAGTATTGTTGTAATTGTCATTATTACATTTTTTTTTTTTTTAATCGGACGATTAATCGGTATCTGTTTTTTTTGGGTCCTCCAATAATCAGTATCGGTATCGGCGTTGAAAAATCACAATCGTTTGAATTTGAATATTGAAACAATGTTACAAATGTGAAACAATGTTAGTCTAAAATAAATGTAAGATAATGTCTGGATGCTTTTGGAACAGAGTAAAAAGGCATTTCAACGTCATAGATTTAGCCGGTGGTAACTTGTGGAATAGACACGGGCTGGAATGCAGTTTTAACCAATCAGCATTCAGGATTAGACCCACCCGTTGGATTAAACCACATATCACAGTCATAGCAAGTACATTTTATGTTGTATGATTGTCTTGCACAACAATTTAGTATTAAAATCTAGTTATATCTTTGCTCCAAGGATGACTTTGTCTTTCCACAAGGGGTGGCAGGGTAGCCTAGTGGTTAGAGCATTGGACTAGTAACCAGAAGGTTGCAAGTTCAAATCCCTGAGCTGACAAGGTGCAAATCTGTCGTTCTGCCCCTGAACAGGCAGTTAACCCACTGTTCCTAGGCCGTCATTGAAAATAAGAATTTGTTCTTAACTGACTTGCCTAGTAAAATAAAGAGATTTTTTTTTAAAAGGGTTATGCAGTGAGGCATAAGGAGAATATTTACATTGGTTTGATGTCTGAAAGGGTTATTCGTTAATGGTTATATAATCCTGGATGGGCTTAATATTGGGATTACGCTCCAGAAGAATTGTTCCATGTATGGGTCTATTGATAGCATCATGGGCTTACTTCCCTGAATGGACCGTTAATGCCAGAACACTTTGCTCAACAAAACAAAGAATTTAAATCAACTGCTTGTTGAAATCCTTAGGCCTATATGTTGAAGTAATTCTTTCCCCTTGGTTTTATCATATTAAGTACAAGCCCTTCGTGTTGCAACGCCATCAAGTAATTGTGACACATACAGTGCATTCGGAAAGTATTCAGACCCCTTCCGGTTTTTCCACATTTTGTTACTTTACAGCCTTATTCTAAAATTGATGAAATAAAAACAATTCCTCATCAATATACACTCACAATACCACATAATGACATCACAATACCACATAATGACATCACAATACCACATAATGACAAAGTGAAAACAGGCTTTAGAAAAAGAAAAAAAAATACCTTATTTACATAAATATTCAGACCCTTTGCTATGAGACTCGAAATTGACCTCAGACACATTCCTATTTCCATTGATCATCCTTGAGATGTTTCTACAACTTGATTGGAGTCCACCTGTGGTAAATTCAATTGATTGGACATGTTTTGGAAATGCACACTACCTTTCTATATAAGGTCCCACAGTTGACAGTGCATGTCAGAGCAAAAACCAAGCCATGAGGTCGAAGGAATTGTCAGTAGAGCTCCGAGACAGGATTGTGTCGAGGCACAAATCTGAAGAATTGTACCAAAATATTTCTGCAGCGTTGAAGGTCCCCAAGAACACAGTGGCCTCCGTCATTCTTAAATGGAAGAAGTTTGGAACCACCATTACTCTTCCTAAAGCTTGAATGGCCCATCCAGAGCCCGGACATGTACCTGATCGAACATCTCTGGAGAGAAAATAGCTATGCAGCGACGCTCCCCATCCAACCTTACAGACGTTGAAAGGATCTGCAGAGAGGAATGGGAGAAACTCCCCAAATACAGGTGTGTCAAGCTTATAGCGTCATACCCAAGAAGACTCAAGGCTGTAATCGCTGACAAAGGTGCTTCAACAAAGTACTGAGTAAAGGGTCTGAATACTTATGTATATGTAATATTTCAGTTTTTTATTTTTTGTACATTTGTAAACATTTCTAAAAACCTTGTTTTTGCTTTTTCATTATGGGATATTGTGTTTAGAATGATGAGGAAAAAAAAATATTTAATCAATTTTAGAATATGGCTGTAACATAATAAAATGTGGAAAAAGTCAAGGGGTCTGAATGCTTTCCGAATACACTGTACAGTACAGTATGATGAAACAAATGGAAGAATTTAGTAAACAGAGAACTTTGGTGAACTGAACGTGTCTGTGAAGTCACTGTTTAGCTGACGTTGGGAAGCTCTCTCAGGTCGGCCTTTTCACATTGCCATTTCATTAGGCTCTGTGCGTCAGCCGTCAGCGTGCACAGAAATAGCCTTTTTGTTATTTATTTTTATTAAACTGCTCTCACCAAAATTATTTATTTATATCCAAGCAGAGGTGATGAAAGCAATTATAATAGCTTTGTGCTGCCTGCCGTGGATGGATGGATGGAAGGTGCCTGGAGATCCATAGAGCCCTGGCTGGAGCACAGCTGATGCAGCCGCACAGAAACAACCAATGACTCCATGATAAACGCAGCAATGCAGTTAATCAAGTTCAAATGGACTCATTATGATCATTTAATCGGCTGAAAAATACATTTATTTTATACAGCAGTATGTCTAGTAGTATGTTTGCACGTCAAGTTGTATAATGCACTTGAAATAATTGACTTGGTGAAGAAAACGGAATGTGATGACATAAGGAGTCATAAAGGGAATAGTTATGGTTGGTTAATACTGTTGCCAGGTCAAAATAACATTGCTTTTATGTAAATAGCGTATCTACCCGTCTAGCCTGTCTCTCTTCCATAAACGTTTGACAGTTAGGGTGGCATGCCAGTTGGCATTTCAACTCCCAACAGGAGATAAAGCATCCACTTCCTCTCAGAGATGATTTTGTCCTGTGCCATTCATTTGAAAGTGTTTGGATCCCTGAAGAACCTCCCTGTCCAACACTGAAAGACAGACCACAGGCCCAGACTACATAACCCGCTCTGCCAAGAACCTCCCTGTCCAACACTGAAAGACAGACGGCAGGCCCAGACTATATAACCCGCTCTGCCAAGAACCTCCCTGTCCAACACTGAAAGACAGACGGCAGGCCCAGACTATATAACTCCCTCTGCCAAGAACCTCCCTGTCCAACACTGAAAGACAGACGGCAGGCCCAGACTATATAACCCGCTCTGCCAAGAACCTCCCTGTCCAACACTGAAAGACAGACCGCAGGCCCAGACTACATAACCCACTCTGCCAAGAACCTCCCTGTTCAACACTGAAAGACAGACCGCAGGCCCAGACTACATAACCCACTCGGCAAAGAACCTCCCTGTCCAACACTGAAAGACAGACGGCAGGCCCAGACTATATAACCCGCTCTGCCAAGAACCTCCCTGTCCAACACTGAAAGACAGACGGCAGGCCCAGACTATATAACCAGCTCTGCCAAGAACCTCCCTGTCCAACACTGAAAGACAGCAGGCCCAGACTATATAACCCAAGAACTCCCTGCCAAGAACCTCCCCTGTCAACACTGAAAGAAAGACGGCAGGCCCGTCTATATAACCCGCTCTGCCAAGAACCTCCCTGTCAACACTGAAAGAAAGACGACAGGCCCAGACTATATAACCCGCTCTGCCAAGAACCTCCCTGTCCAACACTGAAAGACAGACGGCAGGCCCAGACTATATAACCCGCTCTGCCAAGAACCTCCCTGTCAACACTGAAAGACAGACGGCAGGCCCAGACTATATAACCCGCTCTGCCAAGAACCTCCCTGTCAACACTGAAAGACAGACCGCAGGCGCAGACTATATAACCCGCTCTGCCAAGAACCTCCCTGTCCAACACTGAAAGACAGACGACAGGCCCAGACTATATAACCCGCTCTGCCAAGAACCTCCCTGTCCAACACTGAAAGACAGACGGCAGGCCCAGACTATATAACCCGCTCTGCCAAGAACCTCCCTGTCAACACTGAAAGACAGACGGCAGGCCCAGACTATATAACCCGCTCTGCCAAGAACCTCCCTGTCAACACTGAAAGACAGAGAGGCGCAGACTATATAAGGCTCTGCCAAGAACCTCCCTGTCCAACACTGAAAGATACAGGCCCAGACTATATAACCCGCTCTGCCAAGAACCTCCCTGTCCAACACTGAAAGACAGACGGCAGGCCCAGACTATATAACCCGCTCTGCCAAGAACCTCCCTGTCAACACTGAAAGAAAGACGACAGGCCCAGACTATATAACCAGCTCTGCCAAGAACCTCCCTGTCAACACTGAAAGACAGACGGCAGGCCCAGACTATATAACCCGCTCTGCCAAGAACCTCCCTGTCAACACTGAAAGACAGACGGCAGGCCCAGACTATATAACCCGCTCTGCCAAGAACCTCCCTGTCCAACACTGAAAGACAAACGGCAGGCCCAGACTATATAACCCGCTCTGCCAAGAACCTCCCTGTCAACACTGAAAGACAGACGGCAGGCCCAGACTATATAACCCGCTCTGCCAAGAACCTCCCTGTCCAACACTGAAAGACAAACGGCAGGCCCAGACTATATAACCCGCTCTGCCAAGAACCTCCCTGTCAACACTGAAAGAAAGACGACAGGCCCAGACTATATAACCCGCTCTGCCAAGAACCTCCCTGTCCAACACTGAAAGACAGACGGCAGGCCCAGACTATATAACCCACTCTGCCAAGAACCTCCCTGTCAACACTGAAAGAAAGACGGCAGGCCCAGACTATATAACCCGCTCTGCCAAGAACCTCCCTGTCAACACTGAAAGAAAGACGACAGGCCCAGACTATATAACCCACTCTGCCAAGAACCTCCCTGTCAACACTGAAAGAGACGGCAGGCCCAGACTATATAACCCGCTCTGCCAAGAACCTCCCTGTCCAACACTGAAAGACAGACGGCAGGCCCAGACTATATAACCCACTCTGCCAAGAACCTCCCTGTCCAACACTGTAAGACAGACCACAGACCCAAGCTATATAACCCACTCGGCCAACTCCATTTCTCTGTTATTTCCTTCAGCCTTTTGAGGGTTGATGCACTGTAATCGTTGTCACTGGCAAGTCATATAAATTGTGAATTTCATTGTTTTGCATGTGAATGTAAGGTGTGACACTCTTTCTGAGAAATCTTTTGTCATATATTTACAGAGTTCTGCTTTGTTTCTTACATCTGGAAATCATGGACTGCTGATATCACATGCCAGGCTTTCATCTGCTTTTTTACAATCAGGACAGTCAGAACTAACACTGTCCTGAGATCAGGTGGTAAAATGACAGAAAAGTTGTCAGAACAGTTTGGAAACATAGACAGTGACCTGACCGGTCAGGTTTTTGTCAGGAAGGAAGAGAGACTGAGCAAAGCCAAAACCAAAGGTATGGGACCAAAAGCATTCCTCATCCAGAGGAAGCAGCTATTCCTTCCTCTCATCATGTCTGAATTGATTTAGGAAAATAGAAATCCATCGCAGGGAACTGTCCAAACACTAAGAGCATTTCAATGTACTATAGTTCAGACACATAGTTGTATAATTTATCATTATAGTATAGAGGAAATTAACTTGAGAAATATGTCATGAAGATGAAAACATGTCAGATGAACGTGAGGAAACAATGTAGAACCTTTGGAACTTGAACCATAACACATAATGTTCCTTTTAACTCTAGAACCAATAATGGTCATTTTAACTCTAGAACTAATATTCATAATTTAACTTGAAACAATAATGAACATTTTATCTCTAGAACCAATAATGATCCTTCTAACTCTAGAACCAGTAATGATCCTTCTAACTCAAGAACCAATAATGATTCTTCTTACTCTAGAACCGATAATGATCCTTCTAACTCTAGAACCAATAATGATCCTTCTAACTCAAGAACCAATAATGATCCTTCTAACTCTAGAACCAATAATGATCCTTCTAACTCAAGAACCAATAATGATCCTTCTAACTCTAGAACCAATAATGATCCTTCTAACTCAAGAACCAATAATGATCCTTCTAACTCTAGAACCAATAATTATCCTTCTAACTCAAGAACCAATAATGATCCTTCTAACTCTAGAACCAATAATTATCATTCTGACACTAGAACCAATAATGATCCTTCTAACTCTTGAACCAAAAATTATCCTTGTAACTCTAGAACCAATAATTATCATTCTGACACTAGAATCAATAATTATCCTTCTAACTCTAGAACCAATAATGATCCTTCTAACTCTAGAACCAATAATGATCCTTCTAACTCAAGAACCAATAATGATCCTTCTAACTCTAGAACCAATAATTATCATTCTGACACTGGAACCAATAATTATCCTTCTAACTCTAGAACCAATAATGATCCTTCTAACTCTAGAACCAATAATGATCCTTCTAACTCTAGAACCAACAATGATCCTTCTAACTCTAGAACCAATAATGATCCTTCTAACTCTAGAACCAATAATGATCCTTCTAACTCTAGAACCAATAATGATCCTTCTAACTCAAGAACCAATAATGATCCTTCTAACTCTAGAACCAATAATGATCCTTCTAACTCTAGAACCAATAATGATCCTTCTAACTCTAGAACCAGCACCATCGAGAGCATCCTGACTGGTTCCTTCACTTCCTGGTATGACAACTGCTCGGCCTCCGACCGCAAGGCACTACAGAGGGTAGTGCTTACGGCCCAGTACATAACTGGGACCAAGCTTCCTGCCATCCAGAACCTCTATTTCAGGAGGTGTCAGAGGAAGGCCCTAAAAATGGTCAAAAACTCCAGCCACCCAAGTCAGAGAGTGTTCTCTCTGGTACAGCACGGCAAGCGGTACTGGAGCGCCAAGTCTAGGTCCAAAAGGCTTCATAACAGCTTCTACCCCCAAGCCATAAGACTCTTGAACAGCTAATCAAAAGGCAACCCAGACCCCTCTTTTACGCTGCTGCTACTCTCTGTTTATTATCTATGCATAGATACTTTAACTCTACCTACATGTACTGTACATATTACCTAAATTACCTCAGCTAACCGGTGCCCCCGCATATTGACTCTGTACCGTTACTCCCTGTATATAGCCTCCATATTGACTCTGTACCGTTACTCCCTGTGTAAAGCCTCCATATTGACTCTGTACCGTTACTCCCTGTGTAAAGCCTCCATATTGACTCTGTACCGTTACTCCCTGTATATAGCCTCCATATTGACTCTGTACCGTCTCCTGTGTAAAGCCTCCACATTGACTCTGTACCGTTACTCCCTGTATAAAGCCTCCATATTGACTCTGTACCGTTACTCCTGTATATAGCCTCCATATTGACTCTGTACCGTTACCCCCTGTATATAGCCTCCATATTGACTCTGTACCGTTACTCCCTGTGTATAAGCCTCCACATTGACTCTGTACCGTTACCCCCTGTATAGCCTCCATATTGACCTGAGCCTCCACATTGACTCTGTACCGTTACCCCGTTAGCCTCCACATTGACCTGTGTAAAGCCTCCACATTGACTCTGTACCGTTACTCCCTGTATATAGCCTCCACATTGACTCTGTACCCCTGTTACTCCCTGTGTAAAGCCTCCATATTGACTCTCTGTACCCCCGTTACTCATTGACCTGTGTAAAGCCTCCATATTGACTCTGTACCGTTACCCCCTGTGTAAAGCCTCCACATTGACTCTGTACCGTTACTCCCTGTATAAAGCCTCCATATTGACTCTGTACCGTTACTCCTGTATATAGCCTCCACATTGACTCTGTACTCCCTGTGTAAAGCCTCCACATTGACTCTGTACCGTTACCCCTGTATATAGCCTCCACATTGACTCTGTACCGTTACTCCCCTGTGTAAAGCCTCCACATTGACTCTGTACCGTTACTCCCTGTATAAAGCCTCCACATTGACTCTGTACCGTTACTCCCTGTGTAAAGCCTCCACATTGACTCTGTACCGTTACTCCTGTGTAAAGCCTCCATATTGACTCTGTACCGTTACTCCCTGTGCCTAAAGCCTCCATATTGACTCTGTACCGTTACTCCCTGTATAAAGCCTCCATATTGACTCTGTACCGTTACTCCCTGTGTAAAGCCTCCATATTGACTCTGTACCGTTACTCCCTGTATATAGCCTCCATATTGACTCTGTACCGTTACTCCCTGTATATAGCCTCCATATTGACTCTGTACCGTTACTCCCTGTGTAAAGCCTCCATATTGACTCTGTACCGTTACTCCCTGTGTAAAGCCTCCATATTGACTCTGTACCGTTACTCCCTGTATAAAGCCTCCATTGATTGACTCTGTATATAGCCTCCCATTGACTCCCTTACTCCCTGTGTAAAGCCTCCACATTGACTCTGTACCGTTACTCCCTGTATATAGCCTCCACATTGACTCTGTACCCCCTGTATATAGCCTCCACATTGACCCTGTGTAAAGCCTCCATATTGACTCTGTACCGTTACTCCCTGTATATAGCCTCCCATTGATTGACTCTGTAGCCTCCATATTGACCCCTACTCCCTGTATATAAAGCCTCCATATTGACTCTGTACCGTTACTCCTGTGTAAAGCCTCCATATTGACTCTGTACCGTTACTCCCTGTGTAAAGCCTCCACATTGACTCTGTACCGTTACTCCCTGTGTAAAGCCTCCATATTGACTCTGTACCGTTACTCCCTGTGTAAAGCCTCCATATTGACTCTGTACCGTTACTCCCTGTGTAAAGCCTCCATATTGACTCTGTACCGTTACTCCTGTAAAGCCTCCACATTGACTCTGTACCGTTACTCCCTGTGTAAAGCCTCCATATTGACTCTGTACCGTTACTACCCCCTGTGTAAAGCCTCCATATTGACTCTGTACCGTTACTCCCTGTGTAAAGCCTCCACATTGACTCTGTACCGTTACTCCCTGTGTAAAGCCTCCATATTGACTCTGTACCGTTACTCCCTGTATAAAGCCTCCATATTGACTCTGTACCTGTTACTCCTGTGTAAAGCCTCCACATTGACTCTGTACCGTTACTCCCTGTGTAAAGCCTCCATATTGACTCTGTACCGTTACTCCTGTGTAAAGCCTCCACATTGACTCTGTACCGTTACTCCCTGTGTAAAGCCTCCATATTGACTCTGTACCGTTACTCCCTGTGTATAGCCTCCATATTGACTCTGTACCGTTACTCCCTGTGTAAAGCCTCCATATTGACTCTGTACCGTTACTCCTGTGTAAAGCCTCCATATTGACTCTGTAGCCTCCCGTTACTCCCTGTGTAAAGCCTCCATATTGACTCTGTACCGTTACTCCTGTGTAAAGCCTCCATATTGACTCTGTACCGTTACTCCCCTGTGTAAAGCCTCCACATTGACTCTGTACCGTTACTCCTGTGTAAAGCCTCCATATTGACTCTGTACCGTTACTCCCTGTGTAAAGCCTCCATATTGACTCTGTACCGTTACTCCCTGTGTAAAGCCTCCACATTGACTCTGTACCGTTACTCCCTGTGTAAAGCCTCCATATTGACTCTGTACCGTTACTCCCTGTGTAAAGCCTCCATATTGACTCTGTACCGTTACTCCCTGTGTAAAGCCTCCATATTGACTCTGTACCGTTACTCCCTGTGTAAAGCCTCCATATTGACTCTGTACCGTTACTCTCCTGTGTAAAGCCTCCATATTGACTCTGTACCGTTACTCCCCCTGTAAAGCCTCCATATTGACTCTGTACCGTTACTCCCTGTGTAAAGCCTCCATATTGACTCTGTACCGTTACTCCCTGTGTAAAGCCTCCACATTGACTCTGTACCGTTACCCCTGTATATAGCCTCCACATTGACTCTGTACATATTGTTACTCCCTGTGTAAAGCCTCCATATTGACTCTGTACCGTTACTCCCTGTGTAAAGCCTCCATATTGACTCTGTACCGTTACTCCTGTGTAAAGCCTCCACATTGACTCTGTACCGTTACCCCCTGTGTAAAGCCTCCATATTGACTCTGTACCGTTACTCCCTGTATATAGCCTCCACATTGACTCTGTACCGTTACTCCCTGTGTAAAGCCTCCATATTGACTCTGTACCGTTACTCCCTGTGTAAAGCCTCCACATTGACTCTGTACCGTTAGCCTCCACATTGACCTGTGTCCCTGTGTAAAGCCTCCACATTGACTCTGTACCGTTACTCCCTGTATAAAGCCTCCATATTGACTCTGTACCGTTACTGACTCCTGTGTAAAGCCTCCATATTGACTCTGTACCGTTACTCCCTGTGTAAAGCCTCCATATTGACTCTGTACCGTTACTCCCTGTGTAAAGCCTCCATATTGACTCTGTACCGTTACTCCCTGTGTAAAGCCTCCATATTGACTCTGTACCGTTACTCCTGTGTAAAGCCTCCATATTGACTCTGTACCGTTACTCCCTGTGTAAAGCCTCCACATTGACTCTGTACCGTTACTCCTGTGTAAAGCCTCCATATTGACTCTGTACCGTTACTCCCTGTGTAAAGCCTCCATATTGACTCTGTACCGTTACTCCCTGTGTAAAGCCTCCATATTGACTCTGTACCTGTTACTCCCTGTGTAAAGCCTCCATGATTGACTCTGTAGCCTCCATATTGACTCTGTACTCCCTGTGTAAAGCCTCCATATTGACTCTGTACCGTTACTCCCTGTGTAAAGCCTCCATATTGACTCTGTACCTGTTAGCCTCCATATTGACTCTGTACCGTTAGCCTCCATATTGACTCTGTACCGTTACTCCCTGTGTAAAGCCTCCACATTGACTCTGTACCGTTACTCCCTGTATATAGCCTCCACATTGACTCTGTACCGTTACTCCCTGTGTAAAGCCTCCATATTGACTCTGTACCGTTACTCCCTGTGTAAAGCCTCCATATTGACTCTGTACCGTTACTCCCTGTGTAAAGCCTCCACATTGACTCTGTACCGTTACTCCCTGTGTAAAGCCTCCATATTGACTCTGTACCCCCTGTTACTCCCTGTATACTCCCTGTGTAAAGCCTGACTCACATTGACTCTGTACCGTTACTCCCTGTGTAAAGCCTCCACATTGACTCTGTACCGTTACTCCCTGTGTAAAGCCTCCACATTGACTCTGTACCGTTACTCCTGTGTAAAGCCTCCACATTGACTCTGTACCGTTACTCCCTGTGTAAAGCCTCCACATTGACTCTGTACCGTTACTCCCTGTGTAAAGCCTCCACATTGACTCTGTACCGTTACTCCCTGTGTAAAGCCTCCATATTGACTCTGTACCGTTACTCCCTGTGTAAAGCCTCCATATTGACTCTGTACCGTTACTCCCTGTATAAAGCCTCCACATTGACTCTGTACCGTTACTCCCTGTGTAAAGCCTCCATATTGACTCTGTACCGTTACTCCCTGTGTAAAGCCTCCATATTGACTCTGTACCGTTACTCCCTGTATAAAGCCTCCATATTGACTCTGTACCGTTAGCCTCCCTGTGTAAAGCCTCCACATTGACTCTGTACCGTTACTCCCTGTGTAAAGCCTCCATGATTGACTCTGTAGCCTCCACATTGACTCTGTTACTCCCTGTGTAAAGCCTCCACATTGACTCTGTACCTGTGTAAAGCCTCCTATTGACCCTGTATAAAGCCTCCACATTGACTCTGTACCGTTACTCCCTGTGTAAAGCCTCCACATTGACTCTGTACCGTTACTCCCTGTGTAAAGCCTCCATATTGACTCTGTACCGTTACTCCCTGTGTAAAGCCTCCATATTGACTCTGTACCGTTACTCCCTGTATAAAGCCTCCATATTGACTCTGTACCGTTACTCCCTGTGTAAAGCCTCCATATTGACTCTGTACCGTTACTCCCTGTGTAAAGCCTCCATATTGACTCTGTACCGTTACTCCCTGTATAAAGCCTCCATATTGACTCTGTACCGTTACTCCCTGTGTAAAGCCTCCATATTGACTCTGTACCGTTACTCCCTGTGTAAAGCCTCCATATTGACTCTGTACCGTTACTCCCTGTGTAAAGCCTCCACATTGACTCTGTACCGTTACTCCCTGTGTAAAGCCTCCACATTGACTCTGTACCGTTACTCCCTGTGTAAAGCCTCCATATTGACTCTGTAAACCACATTGACTTACTCCCTGTGTAAAGCCTCCATATTGACTCTGTACCGTTACTCCCTGTGTAAAGCCTCCATATTGACTCTGTACCGTTACTCCTGTGTAAAGCCTCCATATTGACTCTGTACCGTTACTCCCTGTGTAAAGCCTCCACATTGACTCTGTACCGTTACTCCCTGTAGCCTAAAGCCTCCTGTAAAGCCTCCATATTGACTCTGTACCGTTACTCCCTGTGTAAAGCCTCCACATTGACTCTGTACTGTTACTCCTGTATAGCCTCCTCCCTGTGTAAAGCCTCCATATTGACTCTGTACCGTTACTCCCTGTGTAAAGCCTCCATATTGACTCTGTACCGTTACTCCCTGTATAAAGCCTCCATATTGACTCTGTACCGTTACTCCCTGTGTAAAGCCTCCATATTGACTCTGTACCGTTACTCCCTGTGTAAAGCCTCCATATTGACTCTGTACCGTTACTCCTGTATAAAGCCTCCCATGACTCTGTACTGGTACCCCCTGTATAGCCTCCATATTGACTCTGTACTCCCTGTGTAAAGCCTCCATATTGACTCTGTACCGTTACTCCTGTGTAAAGCCTCCATATTGACTCTGTACCGTTACTCCCTGTGTAAAGCCTCCACATTGACTCTGTACCGTTACTGACTCCTGTGTAAAGCCTCCATATTGATTGACTCTGCCTCCATATTGACTCTGTACCGTTACTCCCTGTGTAAAGCCTCCATATTGACTCTGTACCGTTACTCCCTGTGTAAAGCCTCCATATTGACTCTGTACCGTTAAGCCTCCATATTGACTCTGTGTAAAGCCTCCATATTGACTCTGTACCGTTACTCCCTGTATAAAGCCTCCATATTGACTCTGTACCGTTACTCCCTGTATAAAGCCTCCATATTGACTCTGTACCTGTTACTCCATATTGACCTGTATAAAGCCTCCATATTGACTCTGTACCGTTACTCCCTGTGTAAAGCCTCCATATTGACTCTGTACCGTTACTCCCTGTGTAAAGCCTCCATATTGACTCTGTACCGTTACTCCCTGTATAAAGCCTCCATATTGACTCTGTACCGTTACTCCCTGTATAAAGCCTCCATATTGACTCTGTACCGTTACTCCCTGTATAAAGCCTCCATATTGACTCTGTACCGTTACTCCCTGTGTAAAGCCTCCATATTGACTCTGTACCGTTACTGACTCCTGTGTAAAGCCTCCATTATTGACTACCCCCCTGTATATAAGCCTCCACATTGACTCTTACTCCCTGTATAAAGCCTCCATATTGACTCTGTACCGTTACTCCCTGTATAAAGCCTCCATATTGACTCTGTACCGTTACTCCCTGTATAAAGCCTCCATATTGACTCTGTACCCCCGTTACTCCCATTGACTGTGTAAAGCCTCCACATTGACTCTGTACCGTTACTCCCTGTGTAAAGCCTCCACATTGACTAAAGTACCCCCGTGACTACTCCCTGTGTAAAGCCTCCATATTGACTCTGTACCGTTACTCCCTGTGTAAAGCCTCCATATTGACTCTGTACCGTTACTCCCTGTGTAAAGCCTCCATATTGACTCTGTACCGTTACTCCCTGTGTAAAGCCTCCACATTGACTCTGTACCGTTACTCCCTGTGTAAAGCCTCCATATTGACTCTGTACCGTTACTCCCTGTGTAAAGCCTCCATATTGACTCTGTACCGTTACTCCCTGTATATATCCTCCATATTGACTCTGTACCGTTACTCCCTGTGTATAGTCTCCATATTGACTCATTGTACCGTTACTCCCTGTGTAAAGCCTCGCTTGTTATTTTAGTGCAGCTGTTTAATTATTTGTTACTTTTATTTTCTATTTTTTACTTATCTAGTTTTTTACTTACCACTTATTTGTATTTATTTTCTTAACTTCTTAAAGCATTGTTGGTTAAGGGCTTGTGACAAATACGATTTGATTTGATTTGATCCTTCAAACTCTAGAATCATTAAAATTAGATATATTTTTATTTTCCCCTCTCTTTCTCACTTTTCTTTTGCCTAACATAAGAGATTTCAGACATGTACAGGTGTCTAAATACTTCTGTTACGTCTATGATTTACGTCCCCTCTACATTAGCCAGTTCCTTCTGGGTTGTAAATGAATAGGGCTTTGATGTGGCTTCGCAGTGGGTAATATCGGCATACTCTAGTCCAGCTTGTCAAGACTGCAATTCAGAAGTGCAATTCATTTACCAACGCTACCTTTTTGCAGTGAGGTCTATGGCTGCATCTCCACATAAATTAAATATCTTTGTCTTTTCATAACGTCTCTGTTAACATGATTTATTTAGGTTATTTTGTACTTTGCCTGTTGTATATTTGATATGCTTAAATTCAAAAAGGTGAAGCGGGGTGACTAGTAATTTATGTAAAAGATAAAGCCTCTTTAAAAAAGATATATTTTTAAAAATCAAGACAATAGCCCCATGTGAAAGATGCACGAGGGAGCACAAAGGAAAATGTTGCAACCACAAAAATGAATCCTTATAGACTAAAACAAACAACCCCTAAAACATGGTCCTTCTAGTGCTATAGACTGACTCAGGGACACAGTATGACAATACCTTGGCACAGGGGTCAGGGGGGAATGACAAACAGACAGAGAGTAATCCCACACAAGACAAAGGTATCGACAGCGGGATAAAGAGTAATGAGCACCAGTTCTGGGTTTGTTGATTAGTTCTGACATTTACTGTCATGCTCAGAATAACTTCATTCATTTGTATCTGAAGAATGAAAGAGTTGACATGGCCACGGACGTTGTAATCAGATATAACGTAGGATTTGTCCTGAAAAAAACGTGACCAACTAGTAGGTGGAGTATCTTACAACTGGCAAGAAATGTCAGAAATGCAGAGCTCAAGTTTGACCA
The DNA here is from genome assembly GCF_034236695.1 of Oncorhynchus nerka. NCBI lineage: Eukaryota > Metazoa > Chordata > Actinopteri > Salmoniformes > Salmonidae > Oncorhynchus > Oncorhynchus nerka. The sequence continues at coordinate 77,401,846 of NC_088398.1, read as the reverse complement.
CAACTACAGTAAGTCTGCCACTCTTCCCTTAACCTATTTAACTAAGCAAGTCAGTTAAGAACAAATTCTTATTTTACAATCTCCCTGGGGGGGGGTTATGTAAAACCTGATGTTAAACTATGTTCCAGAGTACATATATCATCTTTATAATGTATATATACTGTATGGCATTACTGGTTACGCAGAAAAAGCAGACATCACATAGAGGCCTTGAAGCCACCCATAGTGATAGACTATATTCTACGGTCAGGTTTACAGAGCATTTGCACCTGTGCAAAATATTATCCTGTTACTTTCAGAGGGGAATAAAAGAGTCCAAAATATTTTTATTTTTATTTTACCTTGATATATTTTAACTTGATTATTGGTATTATTTCGTCTGCAGGTTTTATTCCTGAAAATAACAGCTGCTAACTCTTAGTAGACCTGTCCCTGAATATGGAGTTGGATTAATACTGTAGATACCATAGATATCTCCTGGTCTGTTTCCTCCTGTTCGCTCCTCTCACTGAGATAGCAGTCTGGAGTTCTCTGCACAATGACAGCATGATCAAACAAAGGAAACACTGGTTACCGCTGATGCTCTGACCTCGATCGCCATAGTGTTGCAATCTAAGATTACCGCATCTCAGTTTCACTGGGATTCTGGGACCAAGCTTGGCATTCTCTTTGTTTTTGGTGAAAGGTCAAGCAAAAAAAGTAGTCCGTGTGTACTATATAATGCAACATCCCTGTTGGTGACTCATGCATAAATAGTGTAACATTTGTATTTATTTGTGAAAAGTCCTGAGGTCTTTTCAAAGTCATGCAATGGTATCCATGTGGTCCCTAGAAAGCCTTCATCTAGACACATTATTACATTATTACACTGACTTCTCCTTTACTAAAGGCATTGACTAAACACTGCCTCCTTCAAATAAAACATCAATTGGCTATCAATCAACTGTAAAAACAAAACAACAACAACAACAACAAACGATAATAGATATTGCTATTGTAAATACAAAAATAAAAAATTAATTTACTGATAAAATACTTCAATACATGTGGTTCAACAGAATGTATAGGGGTTAAGGTCTACTGACATCACATCCCTATTTGCCGTGTCTCTTGATAGAGCTTGTCAGATGTGAGGGTATATTTCCATGTGAAAGGCTAACTATAATACACAGCCGCATGGTTCTGCCTGGTAATAAAGCGTTGATCGCTCCCATGAGGTTTCTGGAGCCATGATCGAGTCCCATGGCGCGTATGCGAAATGCTAGCCCACAAAGCCCAAACGTCAATGCTTTTGACAGGAGCTCATTCAAGTCTTAAGTGCAAGGAATGCGTGGCCACCTTTTTGTGTGTGTTCCAGCTAAGAGCCTCTCGTGATACCATATTAATATGGACACATGGAGGGAAAGAGGTTAGTTGAACTTAACCTGAAACCCTTGGAAGCAATCTTTATTTATTGGTTGTGATTTCGTGTCAAAATGTTATATTTAAGCCGCTAAAAGAAAGTGTCATGGTGTGTGATCACTCCTTGTTCCCAAAGCTCTTTGCTCTTTGAAATATTAACAGACCTCATATGAGTTTACTGTAGCTGCATTAGTGGGGAAGTCTGACTGAATGTGAAATTCCATTTGCCATGTTTCTAATACTGTAAGCTTTGTGTTGCCGTTTCGTAAGCCAAGAGGGCCAGTAGATACAGTGTAACACATAGCGTATAACTGTGTGTTTTTTTCACGTTGCAGTATGTCACATAGGTTTTTAGGATGAGGCAACATTTGGAAAACAACACAATTAGCAATCACATTATTTTTTTGCATCTCTGAAAATGTGTGTGGCGAATCTCAACCAAACTAAAAAAGAATGGTCAGATATTGAATCTGATGTGTCAGGTAATTCAGGCACAATATTGTTTATTTAATATACCCAAATGTTTTTACTCGATTTGAATCAAATATGATTTTTAATCTCACCATTTATTCCATTCAGTGGACACAAATTATTGCACATAGTGAGCTTTTCACAGTCAATCATTAACTTCCCATACTCCCCAGATATTCCTGAAGGTGTGTGCAGAACAGCATAGTACAGCACAGAGCATCTCTTACCTTGAGTTTCTCATAGCGGTCGCTGAGGGCGGCTACTTGGTGGTCCCGATGCCGACCGACCAGTTTGCACAAGGCACAGATCAACTGTTCATCTGTGACACAGTACATGTTCACCTTCTCGTCCTCGTGCTCCAGACACATGAGTCCCCTGATGTGGCAGTCTGGCATGGGCTCGATCAGACGGTGGCTGGTGAAGGGCTTCTTATTGGGGTGGGTGGCCTTCAAGCATTCGTCGCAGTAGGACACCTCACAGGTGACACAGGTCTTGACGGCATCCTGGGGAGGGTCTTGCTCACAGAACTGACACTGCACCCTCTCGCTGGGGGAGGTCATGGCCGTGCCGTCCGGGGCGACCCGCTCACGGCGAGTCTCGCTGGGGGAGTTGGGCCCGCTCACGGAAGCCTTCTGGAAGCGGTCGATGATGTTCTGCAAAGTGACGTTACGCTTCAGTCCCTCTAGGCCCCTCTGGTTGAGGGTGATGGCATAGCGACAGGTTGGGCACTGGAAGGCGCTGATGGACTGCACAGGCTCGTTGGGGCTGCAGTGGGAGATCAGGATGCGGTGGGCACAGTTGAAACACAGGCTGTGAGCGCAGGGCAAGAGCAAGGGGTCCTCGAAGAGCTCCAGACAGATTGGGCAGGTCAACTCCGACTCCAGTGTTTCCATCTTCACACGCAACAAAGCGATGTCGTCAGCGAAATCCAGGGAAGCTGATCAGCTATCTGTAGGGATGACATGGACTTCATCATTAGAGAATGGGAGAATGGGAGAGATAGAGAGAGAGAGAAAGAGAGAGAAGCAAGGGGTTCAAAAGGGTTAAACAGTAGGGGGTTGTCAACTTTCCCAGAATAGAAATTAATGAGTAGTCTGACCACATTCCTAATCTAAAGAAAACTGGAGATTACTTGGTGTGGTAGAGGAATAAATAGCAGGTATTGGATAACACATCTCTGGTATCTTCATCAGGGGTTATTGCATGAAATGCAGACACTTCTAAATTGAGTTTCAGTGTATTCTAAACCCCTTACAGAAATATAAATTAAAGCTGAATCGAAATTAAACTTGTTTGGTAAGAAGTAAAGTAATCCATGTCGATCTTGAGTTCTCTAGAACTAATTCCTACATATTTTATAGGGAGGCACATCTGACCGTATTTCCTGCGATGCAACAGCCAAATGAAGAAGACCGAAATTGGGAAAAACAAACAAACGCTGCATATTTTATAAGAGCCTTGAGTTGTTTTGATGATATAACTCTGGAAACACCATAAAATGAGTCATTTTCGTCAAGTGGCCCTTGTCTATGGAGAGGCTTGGCTAGGCTAGCTAGCCCAGGGCAGTGAAGCCAGACAGATCACTGAAGCAGAAGTCCCTGCCTGTTCACGGCTGGAACTCCATACTGTGACTGGCCTGACGGACACAGAGCCTTTGTTCCAGGCCAGTCAGACACCCCAGCTGCGAGTGGATACGCTGTGCCCGTCGCGTCTCCCTGTGTGAACTCTACCTCCACTCATTAAGTGTGAAAGAAGGCAAAAGCTCATTATCAGGCCAGCCGGGCACAAGTGGTCTTTGAAGTTGAGGACACAGAAACTCGCAGAGAGCTATAGCTAAGGACGGGTTTGTTCCCTTCCCCTATTCTTGTTCAAATCCACAGAGACACTCAGTTAACCTACTGGAAGATACAACTGTTACGCTCGTCTCACATGTCTGTGATGTAGACAATATGAATTCCTCTGTGGGGCTTTGTTGTGCTACTGTTGGTGCTTTGTCCCAGACATGGAGTTTGTTTTAACAGAAACCTTCTCTCTGTTATCCAAGTTGATGAGCCAAGTCAAGCTAAGGAGGGTAGAATTAGCGTGTCCAATGTTCAAACGTGATGTCAGTACTAAGAAAACATACGGTATAGGTTACTGTATAGCAGTTGCCAGAAATACACTCAAATATTATTATGGTTTATGGTTTCCTCTACAAAACATAGAGTCTATTCTTAATGCAATGTTAAATGATCCATTTTAAAAATGCACAGTGCACACAATATAACATGTTGATTGTTTGTACACTGAAGTAAATTAATCTGGTGAAATGGAAGTTATACCATTTCAACAATAAGATTACTTACAAAGTAGATTAGTGCTCATGTCTACTAAAAATAGTAGCAGAATTAGAAGTGTCTACTTAATCCACACAAGAATACTGTCCTGAAATGTCTGTCTGTCATCCTTTTTAAAAATCTGATTTTATTGAACCTTTATTTAACCAGGCAAGTCAGTTGAGAATAAATTCTTATTTACAATGACTGCCTACCCCCGGCCAAACCCGGACGACGCTGGGCCGATGGTGCACCGCCCAATAGGACTCCCAATGACTGCCTACCCCCGGCCAAACCCGGACGACGCTGGGCCGATGGTGCACCGCCCAATGGGACTCCCAATGACTGCCTACCCCCGGCCAAACCCGGACGACGCTGGGCCGATGGTGCACCGCCCAATGGGACTCCCAATGACTGCCTACCCCCGGCCAAACCCGGACAACGCTGGGCCGATGGTGCACCGCCCAATGGGACTCCCAATGACTGCCTACCCCCGGCCAAACCCGGAAGACGCTGGGCCGATGGTGCACCGCCCTATGGGACTCCCAATCATGGCCAGATGTGATACAGCCTGGAATGGAACCAGGGTCTGTAGTGATGCCTCCGCTGTGCCATTCATAGTGTGGGTAAGTATTCCACAAAACAAACACAACTCAACTGACACGTACACTCTTAGAAAGAAAAGGTGCTACAGTATATCTAGAACAAAATATACAAAAATATTCAGATAAAAAGGGTGTACCAAAAAAGGTTTCTGTGCCTACATAGGAGAACCCTTTGAAGAACCCCTCTTGGTTCCAGAACCCTTTTGGGTTCCATGTGGAACCCTTTCCACAGAGGGTTCTACATGGAACCCAAAACAGTTCTACCTGGAATCAAAAAGGTTTCTCCTGTGGGGACAGCCTCAGAACCCTTTTCGAACCCTTTTTTCTAAGAGCGTACGTCTGAATATTTTTGTATATTTCCTCAAAGCAAATTACAATAAAACAGTAGCATGCAAATAAACTTCCACGTGTGACTGAACATCCCCGGCAAATGATTAAGTCTCCGTTCAGTGAAGACAAATAACAGTTCATAAATATTGAAAAAGAATCAAAAGAGCTTTTGCGTGAAGTGCAAATACTGTACATAAAGACAAAATGTCCCTGCCAATGATGTCATCATACAATCTTACAAAAGCCCTAGATACACTGAACCGCTGTCAAAGTACACTGTGGCAGAAAGCCAGAGGAGAGTGATTCACATCAACTACACCTTTACTCCACTCCCTTTGAAAGTTTTCCATTCACACGCAGTTCACTTTACCCACCGGTGGATTTCGTCCCGCTTTGCACTGCAGAGACATTTCGGTTGAGGGGAAAACTTCTGACCAAAATCATGAAAACATATTAAAGGACATCAAAGGAAACCCTCCCGTAACGAGGAGGTGGTCGGTACCCAGATGACAAAAGTCTTTGTAAGGCAGTAATCCTGCTGTACCGGAGCACGGCTGTCACTAACCAGGAACCAGAGACAGAGAGCAAAAGGTAACCAGCACAACAGGAAGACCTTCCCCACAACTCCAGGACAGACAGCTCCACCTACAGTAGGAGAGCTGGCCAGCAATCACTGGAAATACAGGCAGAGAGAGAGAGAGAGAGAGAGAGAGAGAGAGAGCGGGGCAGAGAGAGAGACAACGAAACAGCGAGACAGAGGGGCAGAGAGAGAGAGAGGGGCAGAGAGAGAGAGAGAGAGAGAGAGAGAGAGAGAGAGAGAGAGAGAGAGAGAAGAGAGAAAGAGAGACAGAAAGAGAGAGAAAGAGAGAGAAAGAGAGAGAAAAGAGAGAGAAGAGAGAGAGAGAGAGAGAGAGAGAGAGAGAGAGAGAGAGGGGCAGAGAGAGACAGCGAAACAGCGAGACAGAGGGGCAGAGAGAGAGAGAGAGAGAGAGAGAGAGAGAGAGAGAGAGAGAGAGAGAGCGGGGCAGAGAGAGACAGCGAAACAGCGAGACAGAGGGGCAGAGAGAGAGAGAGAAAGAGAGAGAGAGAGAGAGAGAGAGAGAGAGAGAGAGAGAGAGAGAGAGAGAGAGAGAGAGAGAGAGAGAAGAGAGAGAGACAGAGAGAGAGAGAGAAAGAGAGAAAGAGAGAGAAAGAGAGAGAGAGAGAGAGAGAGAGAGAGAGAGAGAGAGAGAGAGCGGGGCAGAGAGAGAGAGAGAGAGAGAGAGAGAGAGAGAGAGAGAGAGAGAGAGAGGGGCAGAGAGAGACAGCGAAACAGCGAGACAGAGGGGCAGAGAGAGAGAGAGGGGCAGAGAGAGAAAGAGAGAGAGAGAGCCAGGACATAAGCAGAGACGGAGTTCTCCAGAACCCCAGGGGTAGACCTAGTCAGTGTAACTCTGGCCCTCACACAGGACAGGCAGGTCAGTGTCCTCTGATCCCTGTCTTTTGAGCTGTAAACCAAAGAGGAGACAGAGAGGAGAGAGTCAGGATCAGTTTCCCTCTGTGACCGTCTCCTCTGCCTCTCTAGCGGCACAATGCTGCCCTGTGTGGTGAAACTGTTCTTAGCTCTGTCACCAGGGATTAAAAACAGAGAAAGGCTGACGATACACATGCACACAAATACACACGCACGCAGGAACGCAGGCACGCACACTTATGTGCACACACACACACACACGCGCACGCACGCACGCACACACACACACACACACACACACACACACACACACACACACACACACACACACACACACACACACACACACACACACACACACACAGGGGATGGGTTGGGATTGGAGCAGGGACAGGGGTGGAACACAGGGATCACATCCCAATCTGAACTCTTTCTCCCTGCTCAAAACGTCAGTGTTTCTCAAATGTGTCACTGGGTTGAGGCAGTAAGCATACAAAGTTTCACAAATTCATCATTCGATTACAGAAGAGAATGAGAGAGGTAAGAATGGCTGTTTCAAAGATGAGTAAAATCTGTAAAACTTCCCAATGTGTTCATGATAAACCCTGTGTTAATCTGTTCCGGTGTGTTCATGATAAACCCTGTGTTAATCTGTGTGTTCATGATAAACCCTGTGTTAATCTTTTCCGGTGTGTTCATGATAAACCCTGTGTTAATCTGTTCCGGTGTGTTCATGATAAACCCTGTGTTAATCTGTGTGTTCATGATAAACCCTGTGTTAATCTGTGTGTTCATGATAAACCCTGTGTTAATCTGTTCCGGTGTGTTCATGATAAACCCTGTGTTAATCTTTTCCGGTGTGTTCATGATAAACCCTGTGTTAATCTGTTCCGGTGTGTTCATGATAAACCCTGTGTTAATCTGTTCCGGTGTGTTCATGATAAACCCTGTGTTAATCTTTTCCGGTGTGTTCATGATAAACCCTGTGTTAATCTGTTCCGGTGTGTTCATGATAAACCCTGTGTTAATCTGTTCCGGTGTGTTCATGATAAACCCTGTGTTAATCTTTTCCGGTGTGTTCATGATAAACCCTGTGTTAATCTGTGTGTTCATGATAAACCCTGTGTTAATCTGTTCCGGTGTGTTCATGATAAACCCTGTGTTAATCTGTTCCGGTGTGTTCATGATAAACCCTGTGTTAATCTGTTCCGGTGTGTTCATGATAAACCCTGTGTTAATCTGTTCCGGTGTGTTCATGATAAACCCTGTGTTAATCTTTTCCGGTGTGTTCATGATAAACCCTGTGTTAATCTGTGTGTTCATGATAAACCCTGTGTTAATCTGTTCCGGTGTGTTCATGATAAACCCTGTGTTAATCTTTTCCGGTGTGTTCATGATAAACCCTGTGTTAATCTGTTCCGGTGTGTTCATGATAAACCCTGTGTTAATCTGTTCCGGTGTGTTCATGATAAACCCCCTGATAAACCCTGTGTTAATCTTTTCCGGTGTGTTCATGATAAACCCTGTGTTAATCTGTTCCGGTGTGTTCATGATAAACCCTGTGTTAATCTGTTCCGGTGTGTTCATGATAAACCCTGTGTTAATCTGTTCGGTGTGTTCATGATAAACCCTGTGTTAATCTGTTCGGTGTGTTCATGATAAACCCTGTGTTAATCTGTTCCGGTGTGTTCATGATAAACCCTGTGTTAATCTGTTCTGTGATAAACCCGGTGTGTTCATGATAAACCCTGTGTTAATCTGTTCCGGTGTGTTCATGATAAACCCTGTGTTAATCTTGTTCGGTGTGTGTGTTCATGATAAACCCTGTGTTAATCTGTGTGTTCATGATAAACCCTGTGTTAATCTGTTCGGTGTGTTCATGATAAACCCTGTGTTAATCTGTTCCGGTGTGTTCATGATAAACCCTGTGTTAATCTTTTCCGGTGTGTTCATGATAAACCCTGTGTTAATCTGTTCCGGTGTGTTCATGATAAACCCTGTGTTAATCTTTTCCGGTGTGTTCATGATAAACCCTGTGTTAATCTTTTCCGGTGTGTTCATGATAAACCCTGTGTTAATCTGTTCCGGTGTGTTCATGATAAACCCTGTGTTAATCTTTTCCGGTGTGTTCATGATAAACCCTGTGTTAATCTGTTCCGGTGTGTTCATGATAAACCCTGTGTTAATCTGTTCCGGTGTGTTCATGATAAACCCTGTGTTAATCTGTTCCGGTGTGTTCATGATAAACCCTGTGTTAATCTGTTCCGGTGTGTTCATGATAAACCCTGTGTTAATCTGTTCCGGTGTGTTCATGATAAACCCTGTGTTAATCTGTTCCGGTGTGTTCATGATAAACCCTGTGTTAATCTTTTCCGGTGTGTTCATGATAAACCCTGTGTTAATCTGTGTGTTCACATCACTCAAGTTTTATAAAGTGGGGGTGGATCACTTTAAATTAAGGAGGGTACCATCTACCATCTGCTCTCCATGTGCATCCCCTCCCTCTCTCCCTTGCTCCCTCCCCTCCCTCACTCTCTCTCTCCCTCGCTACCACGCTCCCACCCTCCCTCTCTCAATCCCCTCCCTGACAGACAGATCCATATTGTTGACATTCTAGACGTCTTGGTGAACACAAAGTGGTGGGTGTGAGAGTGAGTAACACATGGTGTTGGAGATGGAATGTCAATGGCTTTCCCCTGTCTGACTTCCTGTGAAGCCTCCAGCTGGGCAGCAATACCTGCTGTACTGTAGTCTAGTATACTGTAGTGTAGTGTACTGTCGTGTATTGCAGTGTAATGTAGTGTAGTGTGCTGTACTGTACAGTAGTGTAAAGTACTGTTGTGGAATGTAGTGTACGGTACTGTACTGTACTGTAGTGTAAAGTACTGTTAGGTAGTGTACTGTACAGTACTGTAGTGTATTGCAGTGTAATGTAGTGTACTGTACTGTTAGGTAGTGTACTATACAGTACTGTAGTGTATTGCAGTGTAATGTACTGTACTGTACTGTACTGTTAGGTAGTCTACTGTACAGTACTGTAGTGTATTGCAGTGTAATGTAGTGTAGTGTAGTGTACTGTACTGTACTGTAGTGTAGTGTATTGTTGTACGGTAGTGTACTGTGGTGTACTGTTAGGTACTGTACTGTACTGTAGTGTAGTGTACTGTACTGTATGTGTGTACTGTAGTGTAGTGTACTGTACTGTATGGTAGTGTACTGTTAGGTAGTGTACTGTACTGTATGGTAGTGTACTGTACTGTTAGGTACTGTACTGTACTGTATGTAGTGTACTGTTAGGTAGTGTACTGTACTGTGGTGTACTGTTAGGTACTGTACTGTACTGTACTGTGGTGTACTGTTAGGTACTGTAATGTACTGTTAGGTACTGTACTGTACTGTACTGTGGTGTACTGTTAGGTACTGTACTGTACTGTACTGTAGTGTACTGTACTGTTAGGTACTGTACTGTACTGTACTGTACTGTGGTGTACTGTTAGGTACTGTACTGTACTGTACTGTAGTGTACTGTTAGGTACTGTACTGTACTGTTGTGGTGTACTGTTAGGTACTGTACTGTACTGTACTGTACTGTACTGTGGTGTACTGTTAGGTACTGTACTGTACTGTACTGTAGTGTACTGTACTGTTAGGTACTGTACTGTACTGTACTGTACTGTGGTGTACTGTTAGGTACTGTACTGTACTGTACTGTACTGTAGTGTACTGTTAGGTACTGTACTGTACTGTACTGTGGTGTACTGTTAGGTACTGTACTGTACTGTACTGTACTGTACTGTACTGTTAGGTACTGTACTGTACTGTATGGTAGTGTACTGTTAGGTAGTGTACTGTACTGTATTGTATGGTAGTGTACTGTTAGGTAGTGTACTGTACTGTATTGTACGGTAGTGTACTGTTAGGTACTGTACTGTACTGTACTGTACTGTTAGGTACTGTACTGTACTGTATTGTATGGTGTACTGTTAGGTAGTGTACTGTACTGTACTGTACTGTTAGGTACTGTACTGTACTGTACTGTAGTGTACTGTTAGGTAGTGTACTGTACTGTACTGTATTGTATGGTAGTGTACTGTTAGGTAGTGTACTGTACTGTACTGTACTGTACTGTACTGTTAGGTACTGTACTGTACTGTATGGTAGTGTACTGTTAGGTAGTGTACTGTACTGTACTATACTGTATGGTAGTGTACTGTTAGGTAGTGTACTGTACTGTACTGTACTGTTAGGTAGTGTACTGTTAGGTAGTGTACTGTACTGTACTGTATTGTATGGTAGTGTACTGTTAGGTACTGTACTGTACTGTATGGTAGTGTACTGTACTGTACTGTACTGGTACTGTACTGTACTGTACTGTTAGGTAGTGTACTGTACTGTACTGTACTGTGGTGTACTGTTAGGTACTGTACTGTACTGTGGTGTACTGTTAGGTACTGTACTGTACTGTACTGTGGTGTACTGTTAGGTACTAGGTACTGTACTGTACTGTACTGTGGTGTACTGTTAGGTACTGTACTGTACTGTACTGTACTGTAGTGTACTGTACTGTTAGGTACTGTACTGTACTGTACTGTACTGTACTGTACTGTACTGTGGTGTACTGTTAGGTACTGTACTGTACTGTACTGTACTGTTAGGTAGTGTACTGTTAGTACTGTACTGTACTGTACTGTACTGTTACTGGTAGTACTGTACTGTACTGTACTGTAGTGTACTGTTAGGTACTGTACTGTACTGTACTGTACTTAGGTAGTGTACTGTACTGTACTGTATTGTACGTGTACTGTTAGGTGTACTGTACTGTACTGTAGTGTACTGTACTGTTAGGTACTGTACTGTACTGTATGGTAGTGTACTGTTAGGTAGTGTACTGTACTGTACTGTATTGTATGGTAGTGTACTGTACTGTATTGTACGGTAGTGTACTGTTAGGTACTGTACTGTACTGTACTGTACTGTTAGGTAGTGTACTGTACTGTACTGTACTGTTAGGTACTGTACTGTACTGTACTGTACTGTACTGTACTGTACTGTTAGGTAGTGTACTGTACTGTATTGTATGGTAGTGTACTGTTAGGTAGTGTACTGTACTGTATTGTACGGTAGTGTACTGTTAGGTAATGTACTGTACTGTAGTGTACTGTACTGTTAGGTAGTGTACTGTAGTGTACTGTACTGGTGCATTTTAGTGTCAGTGTGTTTCAGTGGAGAAGAGTGAGGCTCATCTTCACACACCCGGGACCCAGAGGTTCCTAAAAACATGGTCCTAGTTCCTTTCTCTACCTATAGTAGCCTAACACATGCCTGCTATTTAAAAAATAATGTTTTGTTATACTCAAAGTCCTCTAGGAATAGTTTCATACGTGCGTTTTGCCACAAGTATGCAACATTCATGCATAATACAAAATAAATTGATGGCATGCTCTGGAGTGGTGCAGCGGTCTAAGGCACTGCATCTCAGTGCAAGAGATGTCACTACAGTCCCTGGCTCGATTCCAGGCTGTATCACATTTGGCCGTGATTGGGAGTCCCATTAGGCGGCACACAATTGGCCCAGTGTCATCTGGGTTAGGTTTTGGCCGGGGTGTGCCGTCATTGGGGCGGCAGGGTAGCCTAGTGGTTAGAGCATTGGACTAGTAACCGAAAGGTTGCAAGTTCGAATCCCTGAGCTGACAAGGTACAAATCTGTCGTTCTGCCCCTTAACAGGCAGTTAAGGCCATCATTGAAAATAAGAATTTGTTCTTAACTGACTTGCCTAGTAAAATAAAATTGTAAATAACAATTTGTTCTTTAACTGACTTGCCTAGTTAAATTGAAAAAAAATGTGCTTATCTATAAGGAATGTAACACTGAGTCAGCAGTGTTATCATACACAAAAATGATGCTGCATTAACTTGGATTAGTAAATGCATGGGTGGATCTGAATGATCAATTGCCTTGAAGCCAGCCCCCTGTCTGCCCACTGCCAGCAATGGAGAAATGTGAACTTTACAATGGGGCTGGGACAGGCTCTTACAACCAACCCAGGGGTGTTGGCACCTACAGTCATTGGTTGGCACAAGACTCACAATCAATAGCCAATAGGACTGTGCATTCACGTGTCCTGAGAGAGAGAGACAGACCACTTTTAAAAAGCCAACTAACACTGTCTAATGAGTAACCACATCTAGACACCAACAGCCTAAAAAGAGACCCACAGAGCTGTTGTCATAAAGGTTGTTAAATCCCCGACATCTAGTGCCAGCAGACCGGGCAAGATTAAGTGCAGGAAAGCCGATAATATAGCCTTAATAATAGGATGAAGTGTAAATTGTTTATCCCCAGGGCCCAGGCATGCATGGCAGTGTAACAGCTAAACTACCAGAGAAACAGTAGACAGGGATAAGGTTCTCTGCATGTGGGCACTGACAGGTTTTCCAGTTGGGATATATGCACAAATCAAGCATTAGTACTCTACTAAGCAATACGGTGCTTCCGTGAAACGGAATATTAGAGCTTCTATTAGAGCTCACAGATGTAGGATTTTAATTTGAGTCAGTTTGCTACAGCAGTAAAATTGCAAAACTTTAGAAACCTTTTTAAAACCTTGAACACACTTCAACTTTGCAATTCCTGCTATGCATGAAAATGCTCAGCAACAGTAGAGTGATCAAATTAAGATCCTACATCTGTATAACTAAATAGATTTTTTTTTATGAACGAGTCCTACTTGGATTGTTTTTCTCCCAATTCAAGCTCTTCTCTTTCTAATCAGCTTTGCCACGCTATTTGATCATCTCTAATGACGGCCTTTATCCTTGTATTCATCATTAGTGAGAGAGAGAGAGAGAGAGAGAACTTGCTCTTTTTCCCGGGGCAGATACCTAACATGTTTATCTGTAATCCTGTTTTTGTGGCGTATCTGTGACCAATGTGTGACCTGGCTCTGCCTCCTAAAGCAGCCGGTTCAATAGAGCGGTCCAACAGCCCACTCCTGTCAAGGTCGACGTCAAGTCTGACATTTCAAAAGTGAAATCTCAAACTTTATAGGCCTTTTTTTTAAACCTTGATTACACTACAAGTTTGCATATCCTGCCGAGCAGGACATTTTTCAGCAGAAAAAGAGTGATCAAATTAAGATTCTACATATGTATTGATTGTGACATGACAGTATTTCATTGGTTTAGTGTTGATGTCTCGATGAGGGATATTGATTACAATGTGTGCCAATAAACAATAGCCTACAGTAAGGAATGTAAGTGTAAAAATACAATAGTACAGTTATGAAATGCAACCAGCTGAAGGAGATACACTGTAAAGGAGTTTGTGTGCAGTTGAGAGAGACAATCCAATGTAGATTTGACCACAGATAAGAAATTGGAAACAGAGGCCATTAGTTGGATTGATTCATTGCCAGTTAGCCTTTAACCAGCCAAGCAGTCAAGCAGCATTAGAACAGAGGGTCTGTTAGCTACGCCTGCTGTTGGCAGGGTCGGTCTTTCTGTAGGTCATCCTGGTCAGTTATCAGAACAGCCAAACTCTCCCATTTCCTCTCTGCGGCTTGGCAGGTGGCATCAGCAGGAAAATAGTGTTTTCTTTCCATGGCCACGTGAACTTTCACTGAATCCCCCTCAGACTCATTATTTTCCAGCAAAGCCCTGGCCCAGCATAGATTTCATGATAACAGAATTTGGTCGCAGTTGGATTGCACTAATCTCTTATAAAATATAATCTCACGTTCTCCCTTGATCCCAAAATACTGTACAAAGTACTCACTGGATTAAATTGAGGGTTTATTATGCATCATTGAAATTACTTGAAAAAATGTATAGGTTAACAAAGTACATATTTTGTCATTCTTATACGTAAAGTGTACTGTTTATATTGCTGCATAGTGATTTCAGATTACCACATATAAATTGATGGGCAATTTAGCCACTACAAAACAGAGGTAAAGAGCGACATCTAGTGGCTGACATGTAAACCGCATGACATTGACAATCCCTGACAAATTGACTATTTAAACTGATGATAAATCATGCACTATGCACACACACACTGCTATAATACTAATCTATATTAGTACCAAACAAAACGTTACTGATGTAGACCGCCAAAGTCATTACTCACTATCCCGCCTGTACCTTTCCTTGTTGACCTCTTTCAACATCTAGACTACAATCAACGTAAACAAATCATTCACACACTGACAAGGTTTCCATGGGGATACAGGTGATCTAAGAGTGGTTCCAGAGAAAAGTTAGGCATTCCTCTGTTCCCCCGGGAGATAGTTAGTTACTAATTAATCAAGAAAACCCCAGGCTCCAACAAGTCTCCATTTTACACTTGTAAAATAATAAAGTAATAAGGAAGTACACAGATAAACTCTGATCTAAAACTACAGGCAATGTTTTGTTACAATAGTACTGCTTTGAAGCTAGACAGGCAACTCAGATTGCAAACACTGCTATATTTCACTTGTGTTTATCTTATCTTAAGTAGTAAAAGACATTTGGTGGGGCATTTGGGACACCCGGATATTCTCATTCCCCTGTTAGCACTGGTATAACTCTCATACTGTGGAACACACTGAGAATGTTATTGGTAATACACTTTTGAAAAAGAGGAGCTTCACTCAACACAAAAATAGCTTTCATTGAAATGTGTGAGAGCCAGACATGAATTCTACGAACTGAAAAACAATAAAGCCTGATATTCCAACTGCATTCTGCAAATGGAATGTTTGATAAAAAAAGGCAACACTTCTTAGGATTGATCTAACTCATAAATAATGTTTCCTTGACAATCAAGGTGGTAAACCTTGGTATTGGTATCAGCACTGAAGTTGACACACCAGCTTTCCTAATCACAACATTCGCAGCTTCAGAATGAGTCACGTCAAAAGAATGAGGATCACAGACAATCCATTCAGCACATGATCACAACATTTTGCCGTGTCGTTTCACTCACTGCGTCCCTCAACCACTGTGTTATTCTACACACTGTGATGTCACACTTTCATAATTCAACCATAATGGAATTATCTGAGTGCAGAACAGCAGAGTGACATCAGCTTTTGAACTACGCCCTGCCTCGAGGCTGAGTCAACATTTTGCTCCCAAACATGTCAACACACTGACACCGAAACACATACAGCACACAGACACCACTTGTTTCTGTGTAGGAAAATATGCAAACCTGAAGATAAAGTAACCTCTTTTTTTTACCTGCCACATGGTTAAAATCCCATTATCCACAAACAGGGGGAAAAGAAGAAATGTCTCACAGTTGACGAGTCTGGTAACACTACACTATAACAGGCCAATCCACTGCAACGCTCTGCAATAACAGGCTGACTCGTCTGTTTTTACCTCCAGTACCAATTTTGACTCGTCTGTTTTTTACCTCCAGTACCAGTATTGACTCTTCTGTGAGTTTCTGGCCCTCTAGGAGGGTTGAAACTGTCTGCCGTGGGCTGCAAACTAACCAATCACACAGAGGGGGAGGGACCTCTGAGATGGTGGGTGTGTCAGCTCAGGGATTGTGAGCTGAGAAGCTTTGCTGTGTTCAGAAAGAATTTCCCAAAAACAGCACATATGGTGTTACTGGAGAATGTTTATATAGTCCAATAACCATCAATCATAATGTATGTGGATGCAGTGACTAGTCGTTGACATATAGAAGAAACACAGCAGGTAGAGCCGCACTATCAATCCAGTATATCACACAATGATTACTATACACCACAACACACCAATGTTGATGAAAAACACGTAACACTGTCACAATGTGAGGTGGGGGGGTCTTATCCCAGTCCAATGTGAGGTGGGGGTCTCATCCCAGTCCAATGTGAGGTGGGGGTCTCATCCCAGTCCTATATGAGGTGGGGGGTCTCATCCCAGTCCAATGTGAGGTGGGGTGGTTTCATCCCAGTCCAATGTGAGATGTGGGGGGAGTCTCATCCCAGTCCAATGTGAGGTGGGGGGTCTCATCCCAGTCCAATGTGAGGTGGGGGGGTCTCGTCCCAGTCCAATGTGAGGTGGGGGGGTCTCATCCCAGTCCAATGTGAGGTGGGGGATCTTATCCCAGTCCAATGTGAGGTGGGGGGGTCTCATCCCAGTCCAATGTGAGGTGGGGGAGTCTCATCCCAGTCCAATGTGAGGTGGGGGTCTCATCCCAGTCCAATGTGAGGTGTGGGGTCTCATCCCAGTCCAATGTGAGGTGTGGGGGGTGGTGGTCTCATCCCAGTCCAATGTGAGGTGGGGGGTCTCATCCCAGTCCAATGTGAGGTGGGGGTGTCTCATCCCAGTCCAATGTGAGGTGGGGGGTCCCATCCCAGTCCAATGTGAGGTGGGAGGTCTCGTCCCAGTCCAATGTGAGGTGGGGGTCTCGTCCCAGTCCAATGTGAGGTGGGGGTCTCATCCCAGTCCAATGTGAGGTGGGGGGTCTCATCCCAGTCCAATGTGAGGTGGGGGGTCTCATCCCAGTCCAATGTGAGCTGGGGGTCTCATCCCAGTCCAATGTGAGGTGGGGGGTCTCATCCCAGTCCAATGTGAGGTGGGGGTCTCATCCCAGTCCAATGTGAGGTGGGAGGTCTCATCCCAGTCCAATGTGAGGTGGGGGTCTCATCCCAGTCCAATGTGAGGTGGGGGTCTCATCCAAGTCCAATGTGAGGTGGGGGTCTCATCCCAGTCCAATGTGAGGTGGGGGTCTCATCCCAGTCCAATGTGAGGTGTAGGGGTCTCGTCCCAGTCCAATGTGAGGTGGGGGGTCTCGTCCCATTCCAATGTGAGGTGGGGGGGTCTCTTCCCAGTCCAATGTGAGGTGGGGGGGTCTCGTCCCAGTCCAATGTGAGGTGGGGTGGGGTGGTCTCGTCCCAGTCCAATGTGGGGTTGGGGGGGTCTCAGGGAAACACTATACAGCCCAGTGACAAATAGCCAAACTAAACAATGAATGATGTCACCATGCATCATTACACCTGTACAGAATGAGACCACTGGACTAACAGAGCAGAAACACCCACAGCGGAACGGAAGCTAGACTTCCATGGTAAAGAGTTATCAGGATCGTATTGGCTGTGCTGTTTACCACAGTGAAGACATTAGCTTCTGCATGAAAATGGTGTGTTCACGGTCACAACAACAAACATTCCATCATCCTCAATGGCATCATGATCATAATGCTGATGCGATGGTAAAGTAATGGTAAATGCTGAGGCGATGGTAACGTGTCAGTTTCTCGCACTGAACACACCCTCAATCCATCTTCCCATGTAAACACACTGAGTGGACATGGGGACAAAGCAGAATGTCTCTGCCGTTGAAACAGTTGACCGAGACGGTGTTGAAAGTCTCCTCAGTTTGTTGGCACCAGTTCCACCGCTCTCTCTGTGGTCATGTGGAAAAATGCACCCTCTTCTAAACGTCTGCAGCTACTAGATGTGTTTGGCAGCCGCCCGCTGATGCAATCACATGGTATAACATCTGATCAATGCTAAACCTTGGCCTCCATCCCACCTCCATAGCCAAGGGCTGATGCAATCACATGGTATAACATCTGATCAATGCTAAACCTTGGCCTCCATCCCACCTCCATAGCCAAGGGCTGATGCAATCACATGGTATAACATCTGATCAATGCTAAACCTTGGCCTCCATCCCACCTCCATAGCCAAGGGCTGATGCAATCACATCGTATAACATCTGATCAATGCTAAACCCTGGCCTCCATCCCACCTCCATAGCCAAGGGCTGATGTAATCACATGGTATAACATCTGATCAATGCTAAACCCTGGCCTCCATCCCACCTCCATAGCCAAGGGCTGATGTAATCACATGGTATAACATCTGATCAATGCTAAACCCTGGCCTCCATCCCACCTCCATAGCCAAGGGCTGATGCAATCACATGGTATAACATCTGATCAATGCTAAACCCTGGCCTCCATCCCACCTCCATAGCCAAAGGGCTGATGTATATCCCGTAGCTCAACTCACACGTTCCACTACCTCGGATGACCTTTTATCAATGGATCACTGAGATTCTCTCCCAAAATGGCACCCTATTCCCTATTTAGTGCACTACTTTTCACCAAGGGCCCATAGAGCTCTGGTCAAAAGTAGTGCACTATATAGGGAATAGAGTGCCATTTGAGATGCAAAATATGACTATTGATATCTCGTAATAAGTTAGTTTACAGCACTAAGGCCCCAGAACAGCATGCTGGCTACAGAGCTCTGGCAGTAATCCATTCAGATTGGTCCACAGCAGAACCCCTGCCATGAGAACACGCATGTTCATGTTTTCTTTTTCACTTCTGAAAGCTATGAAAAATGTAATCCAGTTTTCTATGGGGTTGAGAAAAGATTGATTAATGAATATAAATACTTCAGTGGCCCATTGCACAAGACTAGAGCAATTACCCTCTGGGCACCCTCTGGTTGAATCACTGTTGTTTCCATGTCATTTCAATTCAATTACGTTGAACCAACTTGGAAAAGACGATGAATTGACTTCTGCCCAGTCAGTAGGGTTACGATGATGACATTACATTTTTTTTTAGTTGGGGCATGGATCAGAAGATCAGTCAGTGTCTGGTGTGGCCACCATTTGCCTCATGCAGCTTGACACATCTCCTTTGCATAGAGTTGATCAGGCTGTTGATTGTGGCCTGTAGAATGATGTCCAATTCATGTTTTAATGGCTGTGCTAAGTTGCTGGATATTGGCGGGAACTGGAACATGCTGTTGTAAACGTCGATCCAGAGCATCCCAAACATGCTCAACTGGTGAGTATGCAGGCCATGGAAGTACTGGGACATTTTCAGCTTCCAGGATTTGTGTACAGATCCTTGCATCATGGGGCCGTGCATTATCATGCTGAAACATGAGGTGATGACAGTGGATGATGAATAGCACAACAATGGGCCTCAGGATCTCATCAAGGAATCTCTGTGCCTTCAAGATAAAATGCTATTTCTTTTCTTGTGCCTGCTCATACTATACACACCGCCACCATGGGGCACTCTGTTCACAATGTTGACATCAGCAAATCGCTCACCCACACAACACCGTACACATTGTCTGCTATCTGCCCGGTACAGTTGAAACCGGGATTCATCCGTGAAGAGCACACTTCTCCATCGTGCCAGTGACCATCGAAGGTGAGCATTTGCCCACTGAAGTCGGCTACGACACCGAACAGCAGTCAGGTCAAGACCCTGGTGAGGATGATGAGCACGCAGATGAGCTTCCATGAGACGGTTTTCTGACAGTTTGTGCAGAAATACTTTGATTGTGCAAACCCACAAATTCATCAGCTGTCAGGGTGGCTCGTCTCGATCCTGCAGGTGAAGAAGCCGGATGTGGAAGTCCTGGGCTGGCGTGGTCACATGTGGTCTGCGGTTGTGAGGCCGGTTGGACGTACTGCCAAATTCTCTAAAACAACATTGGAGGCGGCTTATGGTACAGAAATTAACATTAAAGTATCTGGCAACAGTTCTGGTGGAAATTCCTGCTGTCAGTGTGCCAATTGCACGCTCCCTCAAAACTTGAGACATCTGTGACATTGTGTTGTGTGACAAACTGCACATTTTAGAGTGGCCTTTTATTGTCCCCTGCACAAGGTGCACCTGTGTAATGATCAGGCTGTTTTATCAGCTTCTTGATATGCCACACCTGTCAGGTGGATGGATTCTCACTAACAGGGATGTAAACAAATTTGTGCACACAATTTGAAAGAAATAAGCTTTTTGTTCAAATTGTCTTGTGTTTACTGTCATTTAAGGTGATGTCGATTATCAATTAACTATGATGATTAAATGAATCCTGTAACAATGATCTCATTAGCAATCATGGGGAACCACGGAATTTTTTTATTTAACGAGTTACCGTTTTCCGAATGAACTCTTAAAGATATAAAGATCTTTTACATTTCAGTCATAAATCAGTCATTTATTAATTTACCTTTAGTCTCATTCTGGATGTTGCAAAATCCTTGGATATCTGCACAACCCCAGCATAAGTGATGAATCAGTGATATACACATTGGCTTAATGTTTTATTTACTAACTAACTAAATAATCACACAGAATTACATAAACGCACAAACAGAATAGCTTACACATTGATTACTACATAATGCAATGAAAAGTCCCTAGTGGACTAAACCAATATGACGGCTTGTTACACAAAATGGCAGATTCAAAAGAGAGGGAAACATTTAAGTCAGGGAGGGGCATGTAAGAAAGAGCTGGAGAAAAAGGGAAAGGACTTCACTAACGTACATACAGCCGAGAACTATGCTCAGGGAAATGTGAATACTTTGCACATGAACGGCCGCTCATTCGAAAGAATTGCAATGTACACATTTACGTGTGTATGTCTTTGTTGTCTCTCTGTTGAAATCGCCGGTCCGTCTGGGGAGTAATTTGACTGAAAGTCTCTGGTTTGTTCACCAGAGATCAAAGTCTTTCGTAGTTGTAGCTCTGTTATTATGTATACATCAGACGTACCAATGGTCGTTTGATAGGGAAATGTTCTATGCAATGGATCTTTTAGAGTACCAACCGGTGGTTCTCGGTTGAGTTTACTAGACTAAAGTACTTAAACAGCTGCATACGGAATGTTCCTGTACAGTCTTCATCTTTCTCACTCGAGAAAGTTTTAGAGTTTCTAACCATTTTGTACCTTTCATCTCATGCTGTCCATGTACTGGTCTTGTAGAGTCTAATCATTTGTGACGTCCGGTTCACACCGTCCGCCTGCTTGCTATTTAGTTTTATACCATTTCTCAGCCATGTAGCCACTGCTTTATGCTATCTAGTCTATAGAGATTTTCTTCTTCTCTGTTGAAAGTTTTCAGAGCGTCTAACCATTTCGTACCTTCCACCTCACGCTGTTGGTCCCACTGGTCTGATGTAAATTTCATCACGGGTCCTTTTATGCACTCTGAAATAAAGGGGCGTTCCCTGATGATGACATAATGCCTGTGCTCACGGGGGTGTGGTCACGGACTGGTTAAGACTTCATATGAAAAACAATTCTCTCATTTAGAAGGCTAACATCACATTACATCTTCTCACAAATAGTTTCATATTTAATCGTATAAGTTCCACAACATCTAGATGTGAATCTGATCACTGGGAAATATACACATTCAGAGATACAGTTATGTTGTTCTCTGTCCTTAGTTACATCAGAGATCTGGCGCCTATGATCATCACCCAATAGGGCAAGTCATGTCAGAATGGAACATTTCTGAGATTTTTATTTTAGCTCATGGAACATGGGACCAACACTTTACATGTTGCATTCATATTTTTGTTCAGTGTAGTTGATTTTGCGAACTCATCAGAACAGAAGCTTCCGAGATAAATAGTGGGTGAGTGGATAGTGCACTGCACACTGCATGGCATCTGTCATGGAAATCTGCCTCAATATGATGTTGATGGCATACAGTAATCCTCTTAAACGTTAAGTACACTATTTGGGTGACTTTGAGTGATTCTGGACCAGTTCTGACCAACATTTTTCTGTACAGAGCGCTCTGTGAATTGTTCTGTGACATCTCTGGTTGTCCTGCTCCACTCTCATCTGAGACACAGGTTGCGTTCCTCTGCCCAGATCTTACCATGCCAGGATAGGTATTTTACGCATCATCTAACCACATCATATGTTACAGCAATCTGTCAGCCGATGACACAGTCGATGACGTGGCACGCAACCATTGGTTGATGCACGCAATGTCTGAGCAGGGGAACCCGACCGCAGTATGTGAAATCTGACATCTCATTTGAGTATGTTTTTCTGGCCTATCCGGACAAAGGATGGAACTCCATTGGCTGTGAACCTCACAGATCCATTTACAATATGGCATACGAAGTGTGAGACTCTAGAGCAGGGGTACTCAACTCTTACCCTACGAGGTCTGGAGCCTGCTGGTTTTCTGTGCTACCTTATAATTAATCGCACAGGTTCTAAATCAGTTCCTGGTTAGATTGGAACATTGAAAAAAAATGCAGTGGAACTGGGTTCGAGGTCCAGAGTTGAGTTTGAGGGCTCTAGCGGTTACAGAAAACATAATCTCGCTGTGATGTTCTCAGATGGATTTAGAATTGAAACAAGACTACTTTCTCTTGGTCACAGAGGGCCAAAATCAATGTGTGCTTTAAAGCTGAAGTTGTAACGAGCCAGCGGACATTTGAATGGTTCCAATTGTATATTGTCATTAAGTAAGCGCTGACAGACATGGCAGCTCTACTTCTAGCTCCAAGGCAACTTTGCTGTATTTTGTTTTTTTGTGTGTTATTTCTTACATTATTAGCTCAGAACGTTTTTTTGTGTTATTACATACAGCCGGGGCACAACTTTTGGATATCAGAGCGGCGGTAACTCACCAGCATTACGACCAGGAATACGACTTTCCAGAATTGGATCCTTTGTTCGTACCCCCCAGAGCAATTGAACTGAAGTCCCAGAGGCTGCTCCAAGATGCCGTCGGGGTAGAAGAGGTATTTGGAGTGGACTTCTAGTCCGGCTCAGGAGGCATGCACATCATCCACCATCCGCTTACGAGTATATGACTCGCTCTTGTTCAGTCGCTGGACAATAAAGTAGACGAGCTCAAGGTAAGGTTCTCCTTCCAGAGAGACATCAGGGATTGTAACATACTCTGTTTCACGGAAACATGGCTCTCTAAGGAAATACTGTCCCTGTCCATACAGCCAGCTGGGTTCTCAGTTCATCGCACAGACAGGAATAAAGAACTCTCCGTGAAGAAGAAAGGCGTGGTGTATGTTTCATGATTAACTACCCATGGTGTGATTGTGATAACATAGTCCTTTTGTTCACCCGACCTAGAATACCTCACAATCAAATGCCAACCATATTACCTCCCAAGAGAATTCTCTTCGGCTATAGTCACAGCCCTCAAACCGATACCACGACAGCCCTCAAGTAACTACACTGGACTTTATGCAAACTGGAAACCACATATCCTGAGGTCGCCTTTATTGTAGCTGGGTATTTCAACTAAGCAAATTTGAGGAAAAGTCTACTCAACTACTGAAAATTCCCCTTTCGAGATGCCTACAAGCCGTCCCCCGCACTCCCTTCGGCAAATCAGATCACGACTCCATCTTCTTCTTCAGTGGGGTTTATCTGCGGTTGGCATCCAATGTCATGGTGCATTACCATTCTGGAGTGTGGGCCAGAGACAGGGAGAATCTAAATCCTACCTGCCAGCCCAGTTGCTCTTTAAAAAGATAACAAAATATTTGAGACTATGTCTAATGACGTTCTACTCAATATGCTCTTTAAACTAATTTCCTGAATCCCCTTCTCCCTCATACTAGATCTCAGCCTCTCTTTTTCCCTCTGATACTGCCCACACTGTAGCAATACATGCTCAACTGTCTCGGTTTCCTGGCAATAATCACACTGTCTTGTTCGATGCTTTCCTATCACACTTAAGGTCTTGTTCAACTGTCCCACCCTTAATCTTGTCCCTCCCTGCTGTCATCGTCTCCCTGACATTCCTCTGTACTTGAAACATATGCCTGCCCTTAGTATCTCTATTCCATTGCACCTACCATCTCAGCACCACTACTGTCCATATCAGACTTTTTGCCTCTGCCTTGTTCATGGAAACTACAACCTTAACATCCCCAGTACTAAGTGCTTGTTTAGCCAATACATCAACTAGCTCCTTCCCCTCCACCCCCACATGGGCTGGGACCTAAGTAAATCTTATCTGTATACTCATTACTCTAATCCTGAAATGGGTTTGTAGCACCTCATAAAACATGTCTTGTTTGCTATGTGAGCTAAAGTACTAGAGACTCATTAACACTGCATGTGAATCAGAGCAAATAACTACTCTGTCTGGCTTGACTTCCTCCACCCACTACAAGGCCAACAGTATGGCCATCAGCTCCGCCATATATACAGCCAGATGATCTGTAATACTTTTCCTGACTCTCACCCCACATTCCTGCACTACAAATGTTGACCCAGTACATCCTGTCCTTGGATCTCTTGAATCTATGTAAATGGCCACAATAAATGGCCACAATATCCAGACGTCTATCAAGCAAATCAGATGGATCAACACCCTCCCTATCTTTCTGTAATGTCTCCAACATTTCTAGATCAACTACTGGAGGCGGGAGTAGCCATGGTGGATTTACAGGAATAGCTACCGTTGGACCAAACTCCCTTCTACACAGTCCCATCTCCTTCGCCTGGGTATTATCCACCCACCCAAAGCTTGTGTTCTGTCTTCGCTCATGTTCCAAGCATGCCTGTAAAATTCCCTTTGAAGGATGAGGCACCCCGGGTCTCTGTAGGTTGACCCAATAATTAATTGCCAGTTGCTGTCTCCTAATCTGCAATGGCATTTCCCTCATCTCCACCTGTAGTGCAGCCACTGGGGAGGTCAGAAACGCCCCACTACATAGTCCTTGTCCTTGTCCCTGTATGACATCTAGCCTTTCAATACGGTCCAGGCTGCAGAACCGTACGCTATACTGCCATAGTCAATTACAGATCAGATCAATGCAACATACATGGTCCTCAATGAGGAATGCCCAGTCCCCTACTCCTTCCCCGTCAGACCGGATCAATGCAACATACATGGTCCTCAATGAGGAACGCCCAGTCCCCTACTCCTTCCCCGTCAGACCGGATCAATGCAACATACATGGTCCTCAATGAGGAACGCCCAGTCCCCTACTCCTTCCCCGTCAGACCGGATCAATGCAACATACATGGTCCTCAATGAGGAACGCCCAGTCCCCTACTCCTTCCCCGTCAGACCGGATCAATGCAACATACATGGTCCTCAATGAGGAATGCCCAGTCCCCTACTCCTTCCCCGTCAGACCGGATCAATGCAACATACATGTCCTCAATGAGGAATGCCCAGTCCCCTACTCCTTCCCCGTCAGACCGGATCAATGCAACATACATGGTCATCAATGAGGAACGCCCAGGCCCCCACTCCTTCCCCGTCAGACAGCGCATCACGTTTGGCAGCTTCTTGCACTTTCCCACCACTCTCTCAATGTGTTCTGCCCAGGCCATTCTAGTGTCAAATATACCCCAAGGAACCTGAAGGCCCCCCACCCTCTCCAAGCTTCTCCCATATAACCTCAAGCATACCTCATCTCCCACCTTCCTCCTGGTAAAGAACACTGTCTGAGTTCTCTACAGAGAACCTGAATCCCCACATTAATGCCCACCGCTCTTCCTCATCAATTGCTTCCAGTACCTTCATGACTATGTATGGCACATTTCTTCCCCTCTTCCATAAGGCCCCATCATCTGCAAATAACAACCTCCCAATATCCGGCCACACCTGAGAGTAAACATCATTGATCATTAATTCACAACTTCATTTTGCTCCTCCCTTCCTATAGGCAGAAACTCAAACAGGAAATGCCAGTGCTAAGGTCTATTCAACGCTGGTCTGACCAATCGGAATCCATGCTCCAAGATTGTTTTGATCACGCAGACTGGGATATGTTCCGGATAGCCTCTGAGAATAACACCGACGTATACACGGACATGGTAGCTGAGTTCATCAGAAAGGGTATAGGGGATGTTGTTCCCACCGTGACTATTGAAACCTAAACAAACCAGAAACTGTGGATAGATGGCAGCATTAGTGCAAAACTGAAAGCGCGAACCACGTTATTTTACCATGGCAAGGTGACTGGGAATATGGTTGAATATAAACAGGGTAGTTTTTCCCTCTGTAAGTCACAATTCAACGGCTGAGACATGAGACGTCTGTGGCAGACAATCACAGATTACAAAGGGAAAACCAGCCACGTCGTGGACACCAAAGTCTTGCTCCCGAACAAGCTAAACAACTTCTTCGCCCACTTTGAGGATAACATAGTGCCATCGACACGGCTCGCTCCCAAGGACTGTGGGCTCTCATTCTCAGTGGCCGACGTGAGTAAGACATTTAAGCGTGCTAACCCTCGCAAGGCTGCCGGCCCAGACGGCATCCCTAGACGTGTCCTCAGAGCATGCGCAGACCAGCTGGCTGGACATGTTCAATCTCTCCCATTCCCAGTCTGCTGTCCCCACTTGCTTCAAGATGTCCTCCATTGTTCCTGCACCCTAGAAAGCAAAGGTAACTGATCTACATTACTATCTCCCAGTAGCAGTCACTTCTGTCATTATGAAGTGCTTTGAGAGGCTAGTGAAGGATCATTTCACCTCTACCTTACCTTACCTGACACCCTAGACCCACTTCAATTTGCTCTGCACACTGCCCTATCCCATCTGTGCAAGAGGAATGCCTTTGTAAGAATGCTGTTCATTGACTATAGCTCAGCCTTCAACACCATAGTATCCTCCAAGCTCATGATTAAGCTCGGGGTTCTGGGTCTGAACCCCACACTGTGCAACTGGGTCCTGGAATTCCTGACGGGCAGCCCCCAGGTGGTGAAGGTAGGAAACAACATCTCCACCTCGCTGATCCTCAACACAGGGGCCCCACAAGGGTGTGTACTCAGCCCCCTCCTGTACTCCCTGTTCACCCATGACTGGGTTTGCAGACGACAAAACAGTAGTAGGCCTGATTACCAACAATGATGAGACAGCCTACATGGAGGAGGTGAGGGCCCTGGCGCACGTCCCTATCCACATCGACGGGACCACATTGGAGAAGGTGAAAAGGTTCAAGTTCCTCTGCGTACACATCACTGACAATTTGAATTGGTCCACCCACACAGAGGTGCAAAAGTGCCTCTTCAACCTCAGGAGGCTGAAGAAATTCGGCTTGGCCCCTAAGACCCTCACGAACTTTTACTGATGCACAATTGAGAGCATCCTCTCCAGAGGGTGGTGGGGTCTGCACAACGCATCACTGGTAGGCCTACTACTGTTGTGTCGTCTGCAAACCCAGTCATGGGTGAACAGGGAGTACAGGAGGGGGCTGAGTACACACCCTTGTAGGGCCCCTGTGTTGAGGATCAGCGAGGTGGAGGTGTTGTTTTCTATCTCAAGGCCATCAGACTGTTAAATAGCCATCACTAGCTGGCTACCACCCGGTTACTAAACCCTGCACCTTTGATGCTGCTGCTCTATATACATATAGACATGGAATCCCCAGCCATTTTAATTATGGAACACTAGTCACTTTAATAATGTTTACACAGTGCTTTAATCATCTCATATGAATATACTGTATTCTATTTATTGCATTTTAATCAATGTCAATCTGACATTGCTCGTTCCTCATATTTATATATCTCTTAATTTCATTATTTTACTTTTAGATGTGTGTATTGTTGTGAATTGTTAGATACTACTGTACTGTTGGAGCTAGGAAGACAAGCATTTAGTTAGATACTACTGCACTGTTGGAGCTAGGAACACAAGCATTTAGTTAGATACTACTGCACTGTTGGAGCTAGGAAAACAAGCATTTAGTTAGATACTACTGCACTGTTGGAGCTAGGAACACAAGCATTTAGTTAGATACTACTGTACTGTTGGAGCTAGGAAAACAAGCATATCACTACACCTGCAAGAACATCTGCCAAATATGGTGTATGTGACCAAAAACATTTGATTTGTTGATATTTATTTGACAGTTATAAGAAAGGTTGTTTATAATTTGATTATTACTATATTTAGAAATCATTTAGATTATTTCAAGCCCCCACTTTAGTTGTATAGGAAACAATGATATGAGATGAGTTTTACCAGAAAGGTGATTATATCATCTTTCTGGCAGTATAGGCATTATTAGTTATTGTTTATGGTCCTCTCATGATAAATAATTACTTTTGAGATTGTCCATCTACCGTAGGCGGGAAATCTACATTTACCAGGATCAAACTGTTCTGCTTCCTAATCAACACTGGCATATCAGCCCCTCTGATGCCACAGCAACAACAGTGGAGCTGTATTCGTCTCAGCCATATTTTTTAAATATATTCCCAGCTGCATACAAATACTGGCACTATCAATCGATAGTGACTTAATGCATACTTCCCCATCATGCTCCAGCTGATGAAACATACAGATGAACAATGCAAACAAAGCCAGAGGGAAATAACAAATTATTGATTGAATATTTCACATATATACACACACACACACACACACAACCACACACACACACACACACACACACACACACACACACACACACACACACACACAACCACACACACACACACACACACACACACACACACACACACACACACACACACACACACACACACACACACACACACACACACACACACACACACACACACACACAACCACACACGCACACACGCACACACACGCACACGCAAACACACATACACATACACACACGCACACGCACACGCAAACACACACACACACACACACACACACAAGAAAGTGACTGCAGCCAAACGTATTGAATTTGACCTTAGTATACAGTTACTTAGCTTTATTTTGCATAAAGTAGGCAAAAATAAATGTTTTTAAAAACTGTGTTTCCATTGAACATGCGTTACAAATAAAGGCATTTTAATTATATGGAGAGTGCCTTGGTCTTCCTTTCTTTTTGATGACACATTGTATAATATTGTCTAAGTATATAAGTATAAGTAAAGTAAGACTGCTAAACCAAACAGTAAAAATATCACCCTACAAAGGACAAATCACTAAGCACCACACCTACTACCATGATAAAATGTGATATCTTGTATTTGTTAATAAAAACACAAAACATTGCCATTGTCCGTGACCAGTCACTTCTCCACACACAGCCTGGGTGACAGATGAACACAGCACTGTCACAGACACCTTGATTAGTGGCAAAGTGCTGAAAACATCAGTTTTCTTACTTCGGGAGCCTCTTTCTCTCTCTCAGCCTTGGTTGGTCTCTCCTGCTTCATCTGCCTTTGCCACTATTTGTGAAATTCTCCTCACACACGCACGCACGCACGCACGCACGCACGCACGCACGCACGCACGCACGCACACACACACACACACACACACACACACACACACACACACACACACACACACACACACACACACACACACACACACACACACAACACACCCACAACACACACACACAACACAATCGTTTCTCTCTCTTCTCTAATCCCCCTCAAAAAGAAGCAGAGTGTGCTTCAAATAACTCCAGCAGGCAGAAGTGACTTCTCAGGCTCTTCCTCTATGTGTTGTGTTGTTGGCTGGGATCATTAACTTCCTCTTTGTGTTGTGTTGTTGGCTGGGATCGTTAACTTAGTCCCTGGAGACTTTAGGAGGTAAATAATCCCCCTCCTGTGGTAGGAGGCTGTCAATCAAACCTGGTGGCGGGGACAGGGGAGCCTGGCTTCCAAGGAGACATCCCTGGTTGGTAATTAGGGTACAGCAGTGCCCTGCATGGAGATATATGGGACATGGGGATAGGGACATGGGGGTGGGGATGGGGGATATGGGGATGGGGATAAGGGGATATGGGGATGGGGATAAGGGGATGGGGATAAGGGGATATGGGGGTGAGGATAAGGGGATGGGGATATGGTGATGGGTATATGGGGATAAGGGGATGGGGATATGGGATATGGTGATATGGGATATGGGGATGGTGATATGGGATATGAGGATGGTGATATGGTGATACAATATGGGGGTGAGGATATGGGATATGGGGATGGTGATATGGGATATGGGGATGGTGATATGGGATATGGGGATGGTGATATGGGATATGAGGATGGTGATATGGGATATGAGGATGGTGATATGGGATATGAGGATGGTGATATGGGATATGAGGATGGTGATATGGGATAAGGGGATGGTGATATGGGATAAGGGGATGGTGATATGGGATATGAGGATGGTGATATGGGATATGAGGATGGTGATATGGTGATACAATATGGGGGTGAGGATATGGGATATGGGATATGGGGATGGTGATATGGGATATGAGGATGGTGATATGGGATATGAGGATGGTGATATGGGATA
Organism: Oncorhynchus nerka; assembly: GCF_034236695.1. Lineage (NCBI taxonomy): Eukaryota > Metazoa > Chordata > Actinopteri > Salmoniformes > Salmonidae > Oncorhynchus > Oncorhynchus nerka. Next base: position 77,371,275 of record NC_088398.1, on the reverse strand, counting down.
TGAGGATGGTGATATGGGATATGGGGATGGCGATATGGGATATGGGGATGGTGATATGGGATAAGGGGATGGTGATACAATATGGGGGTGGTGATATGGGATAAGGGGATGGTGATATGGGGATAAGGGGATGGTGATATGGGATATGAGGATGGTGATATGGTGATACAATATGGGGATGGTGATATGGTGATGGTGATATGGGATATGGGGGTGAGGATATGGTGATAAGGGATGGGGATATGGGGATTTTTGGATAGGGAGTTGGGACAGCTGAGCTGGCCTGTATATTGATAATGGAGATAGATGACTCCTATTATTTTGCAATAAGAGACTTGACACATGAAATATATGTGTACTTAGCTATGTACTGTAGATGCATTATAGTTCACCGTACGATTTCACTGCTCATATGCTACAATTACAAGCGAGTACAGTATGAAAAAGTATTCAACCCATACAGTAAGATCCTTTTTAATTGCATGAGAAGGGATGGCATTGAGGAGAGTTGGCAGGGGGGTGTGTGTAAGGCTTTGGTTGCCATGGTGGTGTGCAACAGATCCACAGTGCATCTTGATTCTTGTGCCAAACAGCACTCTAATCTTTTCATGGAAAGTCCTCCAGCTCAGCTCTCTCGCTCCATCTCAGATGAAAGCCTGCTTGTCTCCGAGTCAGGCCCATGGCTGCCAGTCACTCCTGCTCTCCTTCTCTCCACCCCCTACTGTGAAGACTGGTAGAATGTTTTCAAAAGGCAAAGCAATTTGTTTACAAAGGCTTTCTCTGCACAATGGGACTGGACGTGTGAAGGGTCTTTCTGTTCCCACTGACCCCAAATATTCTCTTAAACTGATTGTTTGACATGGAGAGGCTTGAGGAATGGTACAGATGGAAGGTTTGTACAAAAGATTCCCAACAGAAGTGGTCAAGTTGGTGTCTAGTATACCTGCGTCAACTGACCCTCTCTTCACATCTTCACATCGTAGCTTGAGAGGAGCTTCCGATAAAATAGGTCAAACGCAGTGTGATAATTGTGAAATATGAAATCCATACATCGTTATGAAAAAATGTCCCTCGTTTCTAAAGATAAGACAAAAAAGATGTACCAAATGACTCAATAACTACTTGGCAAATGCTGTATACACGCCATGTTTGATTATTCTCATTTCGCTTGACAGAAGTATGCCCCCCCCAACCACCTTATTACAGCACGTGAAAACAACTCCACAAGCTAACTCTGACACATAGTGTATACGTTCGACACACAATTGAAATTCCAGCAATGTAGGAATCCTCCTGGAAGGCTGGTATTGAAATAGCTCTTATTCTATTCCATTTGTCTAGTTGCCAGGTAAAGCTCCAGAGTAAACAGTATTGCTCCATAATAGCATTTCCACTCAGCTTTTTTTACAAATGCCATCATGACAGATGCTGCAGTGTCATTGCCTCAGCAGTCCAGGTTATTTGGGGACAATACTTTTTTTTTTTTTTTTACTGGTAACAACTAGTTTACCAGCAGAAGGTCAAGTACAATATCACACCCATTTGAAGCTGAAATAAGGCTTGAGTGGAAACGTTGCTTTGAACCACTCCAAAAGGACATGTCTTGACTGCGGCTTAGCAACTGTCTCCACGTCGCCCACATGAAATCCAACTTGATCCTGAATCCAGGCTGGCAAACAAAGCTGCGTTTATGATTTTCTGAGAGAAAAGAGTCAGGAAACCAAAAGCTTTAAGGTTTTTAACTATAACTCACTTCTAAACAAACTTCCCTCAACAACATAATCATACCGATAACAATGAACTTCTGGTACATAATTGTGTAAAAGCCACATCTGACAGTGTTATAGTTAACTGAGGCATTACATAGAGTACAAACTGAGACGGCGAGGTTTTAGAGGCTAATTAGACAGGCAGCAAATACAGCTTCAAACGGAGACTGTGAGCTTTTAGAGGCTAATTAGACAGGCAGCAAATACAGCTTCAAACTGAGACTGTGAGATTTTAGAGGCTAATTAGACAGGCAGCAAATACAGCTTCAAACGGAGACAGTGAGATTTTAGAGGCTAATTAGACAGGCAGCAAATACAGCTTCAAACTGAGACTGTGAGCTTTTAGAGGCTAATTAGACAGGCAGCAAATACAGCTTCATCCAATCCAGAAGGCTTTGAACTAAAAGTGGCTATTTTGTTTCATATATTTACACAGTAGCAGCTACAATAGTCATTTACAACATTAACCATATCTATACTGTATTTCTGATCAATTTGATGTTATTTTAAGGGCCAAAAAAGCTGCATTTCTTGCAAAAACAAGGACTTTTCTAAGTGACCCCAAACTTTTGAACGGTAGTGTGTATATATATATATATACAAACGTTTGGACACACCTACTCATTCAAGGGTTTTTCTTTTATTTGACTATTTTCTACATTGCAGAATTGTAGTGAAGACATCAACAATATGAAATAGCACATATGGAATCATGTAGTGAGCAAAAAAGTGTTAAACACATCAAAATATATTTTATATTTGAGATTCTTCAAAGTAGCCACCCTTTGCCTTGATACATCTTTGCACACGCTTGGCATTCTCTCAACCAGCTTCACCTGGAATGCTTTTCCTACAGTCTTGAAGGAGTTACCACATATGCAGAGTCATATGTGGTATCTCTGTCAGTGTGTTCTTTGGCCCATCTTAATCTTTTTATAGGCCAGTCTGGGATATGGCTTTTTCTTTGCAACTCTGCCTAGAAGGCCAACATCCCGGAGTCGCCTCTTCACTGTTGATGTTGAGACTGGTGTTTTGTGGGTACTATTTATTGAAGCTGCCAGTTGAGGACTTGTGAGGTGTCTGTTTCTCAAATTAGACACTCTAATGTACTTGTGCTCTTGCTCAGTTGTGCACCGGGGTCACCCGCTGCTCTTTCTATTCTGGTTAGGGCCACTTTGCACTGTTCTGTGAAGGGAGTAGTACACATTGTTGTACGAGATCTTCAGTTTCTTGGCAATTTCTCGCATGGAATAGCCTTCATTTCTCAGAACAAGAATAGACTGACGAGTTTCTGGCCATTTTAAGCCTGTAATCGAACCCACAAATGCTGATGCTCCAGATACTCAACTAGTCTAAAGAATGCCAGTTTTATTGTTCTTTAATCAGCACAACAGTTTTCAGCTGTGCTAACATAATTGTTAAAGGGTTTTCTAATGATAAATTAGCCTTTTAAAATTATAAACTTGGATTAGCTTACACAACGTGCCATTGGATCACAGGAGCGATGGTTGCTGATAATGGGCCTCTGTACACGTACGTAGATATTCCATAAAAAATCTGTTGTTTCCAGCTACAGTAGTCATTTACAACATTAACAATGTCTACACTGTATTTCTGATACATTTCATGTTATTTTAATGGACAAAAAGTTGCTTTTCTTTGAAAAAGAAGGATATTTCTAAGTGACCCCAAACTTTTGAACGGTAGTGTATATATATATATATATATATAAAGCATCTACTGTTTGCTCTGATGACTACCATAATATAGAATAAATATTCCAAGCAGATGAATATTAATCCGTCAGGGGCTCTTTCCTTGGTGGAGTTTGGCACGACCATTAGAAGATATTGTCGGTTGGGAAAACCTTCCTTGAAGGACAAGATAAGGGCCGGAATAGAGAAAGCGCTGAGGCCTAATGGTTCAAAGAGTCTAAAGCACATGTGTGAGTCAGATGTAGGATGTGTCATATTTTGGACTGGGTTCACACCATCCATCCAATAATTAATCTACTCCCAGTACTCTTGGTTTAGTCTGGTTATTGAAGCGTTTAACTAGTCCATATGATCGCAACTAAACAGATTCATACATTAAGTTTTCTGAACATAATACACTTCTCAAATGTATAAAGGTTTCAGGTACAGGTGTATGAAAACTAGCCACATTATTCCCCATCATCAAACAATAGTTTATTTAGGTTCATAAATATACTAAATAAGAGGGTAATGCTCCACGAAAGTAATGTGATATCCTTCAAACACTTCAAACAAAAATCGAAAGGATTCCTGTAACTCACTTACAAGTAAAAGTATACTGCTGATATCATGAATCAGCATGTAAAGAATCTCAAGATGCTACCGCTCTCTATGACATCATAATAAATAGCTACACTCATAAATTACAACAACTTTCCACAATATACCGCCTTCACAGCGTAAGCAGTACTCACATAATACGTTCCAGGGTGGTCTTATCCAACAGAGAGGAATGATGCAACTCCCACTGAACGGTTATTAAACCCTCTACTGCATGTCACTGGCACATGGATGAAACTCTGCCTCCAAACACAACACAGCCACCTAGTTACTGTGGTGCCTTCCCTCCCTCTGCCTCAGCCCCAGCCCTGGCTGTATGCTCACGGAAGCGTGTAACATGCTGGGGAAGCGTAATTTCCACTGGGTTATTTCAAGGACGCTGCCTCAAATTAAGGGCTAGGGCTCTCTTTTCCCCATCTATCCCTTCTCCACGTCATGAGACAAAAGGTAAGCTAATGTGAAGACAAAGGCTGGGGAGCAGGGGGAACCTTGGGGACTCTATTGTGATGAGGCTGGGGATGGGGCTGGAACTCACTCTAGAACATAACCAGGCTGAAGCCAGATGGGGTCAGCCTCCAAGGCTCGGCTGCTTCGCTGCATCCCGTCCACACACCCATTCATCATCACAATAGATAGACAACACTGCTCAATGAAAGCTTCTCATGAGATCATGAATGGTCAAATAAATGTTCAATTCCAAGACCACAAGATCTAACTAGGGTGGCAGTGCGAAGTCTTCATTGATGTCTCCAATGTTAGCATGGTCAGCTGTGAGAACAGAGATGTAATGCAAGTGAATGCGAGCATGTTTTAGCGATAAATGTTTCACAGATTTATTATGAGGCTGTATTGACTATTTCTGTATTCAACCAGCCAGGAGACTTAACATTAAATTGAGGGATAAATCCAGTATGAACTTAACATTAAATTGAGGGATAAATCCAGTATGAACTTAACATTAAATTGAGGGATAAATCCAGTATGAACGACACTTTACTGAACTAAATCTGCATCATTCTATAAGAACCCTATCATTGTTTTATTCTACCTTATTGTCCCCCACAGACAGTTCTATTGGCAATGTAAATTAGCCTATGATGTGGACGTACCCACGGTAACCATGGCAAAGGTTCAACATTTTAATTACTCTGCTGCCCCATCAGTAAGAGGATCTCCCCAAGGCTCACTTCTGAACAACACAAGGCTAATGAATCAAATAAGTAAGGCACACGTTCTGTACATTACCTTGGAAGTAATGGACGACGCAGCAGGACGAGGTTGGTGGAGTTCCTTTTTCCCCTCGAGGTAATGTACAGAACGGAGGAATTATCCCGCTTATACCACAGCTGCCAAAGAAAACAATACTCAAAAGCATGAATTTATCCGTTAGAATTTTTTGTTGTTGTTGTTGTTGATATTTTCATTATAAGCGAATTCGTACTTTATTATCTTTTGGTTGTATATTAATGAATGTGACCCAGTTGGATGAAAGAAGTGCAGGACCTGTCTTTTTCTAAGTCAGTCCATGAGACTATGTTCACGGAAATTCCCAAACGACAGTATGCTATAGAGACCTCTGATTATTCATACACATTTTGACAGATGGAATTTCAATGACTTTTCCATGACTTCTCCATGATTTTGAACCAATTTTTTTAAAATTATAAATAATTGGTAGCGTCTCTATATTGTCTACATTAAAAAGTCTTCATACATGTGGTATTGACACTAGAAGGCTGCTGGTTTTTGATCCCATGTAGACCCACTATTTCCTGCAATTGTGCTCTCAAATTCACCCTCCACAAAGTAGAATAACTGCATTGTTAGGCTACTGTATAAAACACATGTGGTCAACCCTGCACCTGGAGAGGTACTGGGCCGCAGGCTTTTGATCTAGCCCTGAAACACACCCGAGTCTGCTTATCAAGGTCCTGTTGAGAAGCTGGTGTTTAGGCTATATCAAATCTAATTTTATTGGTCACATACACATGTTTAGCAGATGTTATTGCGGGTGTAGTGAAATGCTTGTAACTTCTAGCTCCAACAGTGCAGTAATATCTAACCAGTAATATCTAAAAATATCACAACAATACACACAAATCTAAAGTAAAGGATTGGAATTAAGAATATATAAATATACTGTTGTATGTTAGAGCAGGGCTCCAATCAAAAGCCAGCACACCCAGTATACTTAATCCTCCTGGAGGATGACTGGCAACCCTTTACATAAAAGGTTGCAACATTACAACCAAATAGTTTTCTGTCTTTATACAATTATTCCCTCATTCAATGAATCAAGGATTAAATGGATAAGGTAGACTACTTCAAAGCAAAGTAGCTAATACATGCTTATCTATAACCTTGAAAAGGCTAAAATATTCATGTTTCAGGGGAGATCTATGCACACAGCATGGACGCTATTTGTCAATTAGGCTATTCTTTGAATATTTTGTAACATTGTCTGGATTACATAGTCTACTATTTAATAGAGGGGAATCCCAACTTTCAAATAACAATGTCAGATTTATTTCTCAACAGTGCTGGTGCCAAAAATCTCCCCCCCTGCCAGAATTCTCCCCCCTTCACGTTCTTCATTGCTGCGACTTGCTTGCTAGTTGAAATATCTGCTCTTCACTCAGTTTTCGGTTTAGCTATTTGTTTCAAGTGTATGTGGTGGTTCAAGCTTGTATCAATCAACCCTTGGCGAACCCCCACTTCAGCGCCCGCGCACACCCCCTCCTGTACCCTGGGGCGCCCATGTCCACCCCCGGCAAGAAGCCACCCTGGGCGGCTGCCCATATCGCCCGTACCTAAATCCGCTACTGATTTGTATTAGTCTATAAATAAATCTCTTTGCCAAAATTCGTCATCTCTCCCATGTCTTATTCAACTAGTATATGTGAAAGTGTAAGGATAGTAATTCAGCCGTAGTTGTTCTGAAATGTTTATTATTTCCCAACATTTTACTCCCTCTTCTATGTTTAATATAACACACATACAGTACATTAATTATTAATTTTGCTTGCCGATCCTGACGTGAAGTTTGTTCTATAGGAAGTATTTGACTCTAGCACAATATTAAGGACATTTTTATGGGGGGGGTTGTTCTGGCAGGAGGGAGATTTTTGGCAACAACACCTGTGGAAAGGTGAAAACGAGTCAAAGACATTAATGCTTAAACCAGAGCCAACTCCCCGTACTCACCGTGGGGAGCATGTGACCGGACAGGCACCATGTTTTGCAGTGATATGCACTGTGTCTCCAGTGCGCCTCCACGGCCCAGTATATCCTGCCCCGGCCATACTATGACGACCCTCCCACTCTGTCTGCCGTATTCTCTCTTTGTTCTTGTTTCCTTATTAGGATGCCGGTGGGCGGAGTTGGGAGGGTCGTCAGCTACATGGGGAACACCTGGGCCCGGTGTGTTCCAGGATAAATAGACCTCTTCCACATTCATGGAGGAGACTCTCTCCATGCAGACACCTTTATAGATTTTGTTGTGTTTCTTGGTGGTTTTTGGCTGTTTGTTTTAGCATCTTTCAACACCCTGCATTATCACATTAATGCATGCAAAACACTCACTTACACTACTGATTACTGATTACACACACCATTGTATATTATACTTAGTTACTTATTTAATAAATATATATTTTGCTACTTCTTATCTCCACGTTGTCTTCCTTTTGTTACGGGCTTTGAGCCGGTTCGTGACAAGACGTACTGTGTCTCCAGTGCGCCTTCACAGCCCAGTGCGTCCTGTGCCAGCTCCCCGCACTTGCCATGCGAAGGTGGTCCTTTGTCCAGGACGCGTTGTGCCAGCTCTACGCTCCAGACCTCCAGTGCGCCTCCACGGTCCAGTATATCCTGTGCCAGCTCCATGCACCCGGCATCCTGTGCCTGTTCCATGCACGAAGCCTCCAGTGATGATCCATGGCACGAAGCCTCCAGTGATGATCCATGGCCCAGAGCCTCCAGCGACGGTCGGCAGTCCAGAGCCTCAGAGACGATCCAAGGTCCGGAGTCTCCAGCGAGGGTCTGCAGTCCAGAGCCTCCAGAGACCATCCAAGGTCCGGAGTCTCCAGCGACGGTCTGCAGTCCAGAGCCTCCAGCTAGGGTTCCCGGTCCTGAGCCTCCAGCGACAGTTCCCGGTCCGGAGCCTCCAGCGACGATCTACGGTCCGGAGTCCCCTGCGACGGACTGCAGTCCAGAGCCTCCAGCGAGGGTTCCCGGTCCAGAGCCTCCAGCGAGGGTTCCCGGTCCTGAGCCTCCAGCGACGGTTCCCAGTCCGGAGCCCCCAGCGACGATCTACGGTCCGGAGTCCCCGGCGACAATCCACGGTCCTGAGTCCCCGGCGATGATCCACGGTTCGATTCCACCGGCGATGATTCAAGGTCCGGAGCTTCCGGCGATGATCCCCGCACCAGAGGCGCCACCAAAGTTGGCAGAGCGGGGTCTGCGTCCCGCACCGGAGTCGCCACCGAGGGTAGGTGCCCACCCGGACCCTCCCCTATAGGTTCAGGTTTGCGGCTGGAATCCGCACCTTTGGGGGGGAGGGGTACTGTCACGCCCTGACCGTAGAGATCCTTTTAATTCTCTATTTGATTAGGTCAGGGTGTGACTAGGGTGGGCAATCTGTTTCTATTTCTTTGTTGGCCGGGTATGGTTCCCAATCAGAGGCAGCTGCCTATAATTGTCTCTGATTGGGGATCATACTTAGGCAGCCTTTTCCACTTGTAGTTTGTGGGATCTTGCTTTTGGTACTGTGCTGCTTAGCTCTACTCAACGTTACATTTAGTTTAATTTAAAATGTACGCCTACCACGCTGCACCTTGGTCCGATCCTTCCAACAACGAGCGTAACAATTTAATTATTTTGATTGGCTAGCTACTTCTGAAATGTGTCTCTCTCCTCGGGCAACGGCACGGCACACTCACACACAGATGATGCACATCACACTGTGTGTGCTGGCCTAATTCTGATCATGTCTGATATGTCGACTTTTAAGTGAGTGATGATATATTTAGGAAAGAGGAAAACATTATATTAAAATTCCATGACTTTTCCAAGATTTTCAAGACCATAAGAACCCTCGTTGACAACTTGGAACACCATATCCTGCCCATTCAATCTGGCACATTCTCAATCTGTGCATTCTGAAGCTGGCACCATATACTGTAGACTGGCACGCATACACCGGATTCACAGACTAGCAGCAAATAAACTTAAACAAAGCGAAATAAGGACATGAATTCTCCGTTGCTATTCAATGCCGCTCTTGCCTTCATTCCACTTTGTTCAAACTTTTTGTGTGAATCCAGGCCGGTGATCGGACATTTTGTCTTATGGAGGAGCTGAAACGCAGTTGGAGGTGCTGGTACGACCCTCCAGACCGCTCCGACCCAAAACAAGCACTGGTTGTTTGTTTCATATGGTTCACTGCCATGCTCGCTGGCAACGTTCTTGTCCCATGCTTGCTAGCTAGCCAACTAACTATGGCTAACTAACTATAGCCAACTAACTATGGCTAACACAGTCACGACCTCTGCAGTCAGAATAAAAGCAAAGTAGCTGCATTAGCATTCGTTTAAGCAGTTTTCTATTGACATTCATTTGGGTACACCAAATTAAAGACGATGCCTAAGTTTGCCTGGCAAAGCTAGAAAATGTTGGCTTCTAAGTCAAGACACTCAACACTGTACATTACGAGGAAAGCGCATTACATATCAAACTTTAAGCTAGAAGCTAGCTACCTTAGTTAAATAGTTTGTTGCTAGGAAACCTACCAAGACCTGCCAAGATTACAACAGATGGTCAAACTAGAAACATGGGAGGATTTGACAGCATAGAGCCACTTGTGTCATGACTGCAACAGTAGAGACCAGAGAAATCCATGGTCAGCACTCACCACGTAAGGTCATCAGATGCTCCCAATAAATATATGTCTGCAAAAACAAATCAATGCAGGAAGTTTTTCCTCCTTGAACCTGCATTTACAATGTATCCAATTTCGGGTTCGTGTGGTTGTTGGTTTAGCTTTCTGTAACTATGTAGCATATACAGTTGTGTACATATTTGTCATGATTTCAAGGTGTCCGGAATATCTATTCGAACAGAGTCCCGATATATTTTCCAACTGTAAGTTATCTGGTTTTAATACCCATTTGAGAATTCCCTTCCAGCCAATCAGAAACGAGTATTCAACAACGCTGTGGTATAAATCACTATAGAAATTCCTACAAATCAATATAGAAATTCACAGAGTCCTACAATAACTAATGAACCTACTTTTAACTCTTATCAAAAATATGACTTATAGAATAGCAATAGAATAGCAATGCCGATGCCTAGTATCCTCATAACCTTCGTTTGTTGTTTTCAGTTTGAGAAGCTGTGGTTAAGTGTCTAGCGAGTGGAACTAGAAAAGCCAAATGTATATATGCCACAGCCAGAGATCCACTGAATGTAAACAATCTTTGAACTGCTTTCTGATCAGCCCGGATAACATATAGTGAGGGGATATAGGAGTCATTGACCTGGAAGTGATGCTTTTCCTCTGGGTGTAGGCTGCTACGGTACACTACAGCGTGATTGGCTCCATGGCTACAGCCCTGCCTGCCAGCCCTGTGGTATCAGATGCCATGCAGTTCTCTCTCTCACACGAGCTGTAGCCAACCAACAGCAGCCATGATCTGAACTGACACAGTGTAGGACGTTATAAGGAGCATAGAAAAAGTATTGGAGGAACTGTATGCTGTTTAACAGTGTAATATGAGGATGTCTACATCCTGGGGAATTCCTAGTCGATATTATTCTGTAGATATTACTACTGATATGCTGTAGACACTTAAAATATCATAACAGTGCTGGTATGTGTATCAAACAACACTTGTACCATGATTAAGACTACAAAATAACTTTGCATAAAGAGATGACTTTAGAGTTTCACCTCTGGTGGTCCACTGTGTTCCTGATACTTGACTCCTCAAAAGGTCAGAGGTCATGTAATCTCCTTTCAAAGACAAATGTCAGGATTAGACTGTTTACGATGAGGCAGGTTATGACTAGCTAGCCTGGCTCACTCTACAAACCCACAACTTGGACACAAAACCTGCAGACAATGTATGACTCAAATGTCCAGCACAGATAAATCCCTCAGAAAAGAACAGCAGGGATGAGTTATGATCTGTGGTTAAGAGCAGCACAATGTGACGCTGAATATCTGTCGTAACTTATGGGAAAATAAGATCATGTGTTGTGTTTAGTTCCACAGAATAGCCCATAGCCAAAGACTGTTTGCTTAATTTTTTTCCTGAAAAATGTATCATTCTTTTGTAGGACTGTGGTGAAAGCCGGGCCACATTCTTTACTGCTTGGAGAGCCCTATAATTGCTTCCAGCAGGTCCTGAGGGTTTTCTGAGACTCTGTTAGACTATGAGATGTCTTCATTAAGCATCATCACAACTTAAAGGGGCAATTTGCAGTTGCTTCATCCATTTCTGGGCTTCTGAATTAATTAAATGTAACCATTGATATTTGAAGAATATAACTTCGAAACACCTCAGGAGCTCCATGAGAACCAAAAATATAAGCTTGTTTTACTCCAATGTTTGTAAACAAAGCAAAATGTTAACAAACACTATATAAGGTAGCCTCAAAACATGGTTAAAACTACAATTTTTTGATATCATGGATGGTCAGTCCTTGCATCCATAGTTCTGTCTAGGAATTTGTCCAGCCCTATCCCTCAGATTTTTAAAGAAACAGGGGTGGGATTTTGGCTTTGTAATTGTTTCAACTGCTGATTGACACTTTAAAGCAGTTTTTCTCAATTCAGATGAGAAATGTCCAGGTCATACATTTACACAGCTAACAATACCCCTGATCAAATCATCACTTAACTTTAATACAGACCCTATTGTACTGTGCCTTGTATCCTCCCACAAACAGACAGTCTTAAAAAACTGAACAAAGTGCAGACTAGACTACTACTATCTAGACTACTGTGACTTATCCTGGGACGGGCTGAGCACCGCGGGGGCCCAGCTGTTAGAGAACTGGGTCGGAGCTCTGCGTCTGGGCTCTGGGTCTGGGTCGGAGCTCTGGGTCTGGGTAAGAGCTCTGGGTCTGGGCTCTGGGTTTGGGTCGGAGCTCTGGGTCTAGGTCTGGGTCTGGGTCAGAGCTCTGGGTCTGGGCTCTGGGTCTGGGTCGGGGCTCTGGGTCTAGGTCTGGGTCAGAGCTCTGGGTCTGGGCTCTGGGTCTGGGTCGAATCTCTGGGTCTGTTCTCTGGGTCTGGGTCAGAACTCTGGGTCTGGGTCAGAGCTCTGGGTCTGGGCACTGGGTCTGGGTCGGAGCTCTGGGTCTAGGTCTGGGTCAGAGCTCTGGGTCTGGGCTCTGGGTCTGGATCAGAGCTCTGGGTCTGGGCTCTGGGTCTGGGTCGGAGCTCTGGGTCTAGGTCTGGGCCAGAGCTCTGGGTCTGGATCAGAGCTCTGGGTCTGAGCTCTGGGTCTGGGTCGAAGCTCTGGGTCTAAGTCTGGGTCTGGGTCAGAGCTCTGGGTCTGGGTCTGGGTCAGAGCTCTGGGGCTGGGCTCTGGGTCTGGGTCGGAGCTCTGGGTCTGGGCTCTGGGTCTGGGTCTGAGCTCTGGGTCTAGGTCTGAGCTCTGGGTCTAGGTCTGAGCTCTGGGTCTGGGTCTGGGTCTGGGTCTGGGTCTGGGTCTGGGTCTAGGTCTGAGCTCTGGATCTGGGTCGGAGCTCTGGGTCTGAGCTCTGGGTCTGAGCTCTGGGTCTAGGTCTGAGCTCTGGGTCTTGGTCTGGGTCTAGGTCTGAGCTCTGGGTCTTGGTCTGGGTCAAGGTCTGAGCTCTGGGTCTTGATCTAGGTCTGGGTCTGAGCTCTGGGTTTGAGCTCTGGGTGTGGCTGGGTGCATTCCATCCTAACTAGACTACTGGCTCTGAGGGATCATCAAAACACTAACACTACTTTATCCCCTCACTGGGAATGGCCACATGCTGGGTTGTTGGGTGGCAGAATAGCTTATCACAGTGGATATAAGTTAGCTATCACTTGTTGGCATATATCATTGTTGTGCTACATGATAATTGAGAAGGTTCTGGTTTAGGTTGCTGTTGAGTAGTCTATCAGTTTACTGACAAAGCTGAAAGCTTCATTGCTTTGGCCTACTTGAGGAATGCAGAATATCATTCTTTCACTCCTTCTCCATATGTATCTCACATGCTTTAAAGTATTTGCAGGACACATTCCCCAAACTTGGCTCGTACAATAGACTCCCATTTCAAAATGGGTTAAACAGTCGCCTTATCCCTTGAGCTCAGATTGTCTTCTCTGAGAACGGGAGCTTGTGCTCCAGCCTACAACAGCGGAGGAGTATCCAACCACACGTTGTGGTGACTGACACACAGACTCAACATCTCTCTTTCCACAGTCACTACTATGGCACAACACTGGGGCTCACATCAACCCAGAGTCATGTTCCTTCACAACACCCAGGTCTGGGGAACTCACACTCACTGATGGACTTGCCTCTCTTGATCTGTGATGTACTGTATTTCTCATTAAGGAGAACAGTAATTGAGGCTGAAGTGGAATTTAAGAGGTGATAAAGGAAGAGAAACAAAAATTAAACGTAAATACAAAAATCACAAGAAATCCACATTATTCATGAGATATTAGCTGAAAAAAAGGATTTGGCTGAGTAATTCAGTCCAGAAGTGAGAGAAAGGTTCTGTTTGGCTCAGTTGTTAGAGCATGGTGCTTGCAATGGCAGGGTTCTGGGTTCAATTCCCATGGGGGACCAGTAGGAAAATGTATGCACTCACTACATTAAATTGTTCTGGATAAGAGCATCTGCTAAAATGTGAAGGCACTAGAGATTAATGAAGAGAGAAAATACTACTCATTCAGTCCCTTTAATATGGAGTCTCTGGAGTGTTCAAACACCACCAGATGCTTCTTTGAGGAAACCAAAATTAATATACCAGATTCCCACTTTTACAAGTGTTGGCACAGTTAGATGTACTTTATCCTTTCCTAAAATAACATGGTATTGGTGTCATTTTAACCAAAAAGCTTTAGGTTAAGATATATGTCATAATGTTTATTTCAAATGATAAGCTTTATAGTGTAAAGTTACATGGAATGGAAACCCTTTGTACTTAATTAAGTACAGTAGCCGCCTGACAGTTAAATGGTTGCCTGAAAAATAAGTATGCAATTCACAGGGGGCTGCTGAGAACGGCTCATAATAATGGAATCAAATACCTGGAAACCATGTGTTTGATGCGTTTGATACCATTCCACTATTCTGCTCCAGTCATTTCCACGAGCGCGTTCTCCCCAATTAAGATGCCACCAGCCCCCTGTGGAACGCATTCCTTTTTCTGTTTAATAAGCCAACGACAGACCGGTTTCCTCTTTGTGGCACCTGGTAACTCACTGGACCTGTCAGACCGGTTTCCTCTTTGTGGTACCTGGTAACTCACTGGACCTGTCAGACCGGTTTCCTCTTTGTGGTACCTGGTAACTCACTGGACCTGTCAGACCGGTTTCCTCTTTGTGGTACCTGGTAACTCACTGGACCTGACAGACCGGTTTCCTCTTTGTGGTACCTGGTAACTCACTGGACCTGTCAGACCGGTTTCCTCTTTGTGGTACCTGGTAACTCACTGGACCTGTCAGACCGGTTTCCTCTTTGTGGCACCTGGTAACTCACTGGACCTGTCAGACCGGTTTCCTCTTTGTGGTACCTGGTAACTCACTGGACCTGACAGACCGTTTTCCTCTTTGTGGTACCTGGTAACTCACTGGACCTGTCAGACCGGTTTCCTCTTTGTGGTACCTGGTAACTCACTGGACCTGTCAGACCGGTTTCCACTTTGTGGTACCTGGTAACTCACTGGACCTGTCAGACCGGTTTCCTCTTTGTGGTACCTGGTAACTCACTGGACCTGTCAGACCGGTTTCCTCTTTGTGGTACCTGGTAACTCACTGGACCTGTCAGACCGGTTTCCTCTTTGTGGTACCTGGTAACTCACTGGACCTGTCAGACCGGTTTCCTCTTTGTGGTACCTGGTAACTCACTGGACCTGTCAGACCGGTTTCCTCTTTGTACCTGGTACCTGGTAACTCACCTGGTAACTCCTGGTCAGACCGGTTTCCTCTTTGTGGTACCTGGTAACTCACTGGACCTGTCAGACCGGTTTCCTCTTTGTGGTACCTGGTAACTCACTGGACCTGTCAGACCGGTTTCCTCTTTGTGGTACCTGGTAACTCACTGGACCTGTCAGACCGGTTTCCTCTTTGTGGTACCTGGTAACTCACTGGACCTGTCAGACCGGTTTCCTCTTTGTGGTACCTGGTAACTCACTGGACCTGTCAGACCGGTTTCCTCTTTGTGGTACCTGGTAACTCACTGGACCTGTCAGACCGGTTTCCTCTTTGTGGTACCTGGTAACTCACTGGACCTGTCAGACCGGTTTCCTCTTTGTGGTACCTGGTAACTCACTGGACCTGTCAGACCGGTTTCCTCTTTGTGGTACCTGGTAACTCACTGGACCTGTCAGACCGGTTTCCTCTTTGTGGTACCTGGTAACTCACTGGACCTGTCAGACCGGTTTCCTCTTTGTGGTACCTGGTAACTCACTGGACCTCAGACCGGTTTCTTTGTGGTACCTGGTAACTCACTGGACCTGTCGGTTTCCTCTTTGTGGTACCTGGTAACTCACTGGACCTGTCAGACCGGTTTCCTCTTTGTGGTACCTGGTAACTCACTGGACCTGTCAGACTGGTTTCCTCTTTGTGGTACCTGGTAACTCACTGGACCTGTCAGACCGGTTTCCTCTTTGTGGTACCTGGTAACTCACTGGACCTGTCAGACCGGTTTCCTCTTTGTGGTACCTGGTAACTCACTGGACCTGTCAGACCGGTTTCCTCTTTGTGGTACCTGGTAACTCACTGGACCTGTCAGACTGGTTTCCTCTTTGTGGTACCTGGTAACTCACTGGACCTGTCAGACCGGTTTTCTCTTTGTGGTACCTGGTAACTCACTGACCTGTCAGACTGGACTTGTAACTCACTGGACCTGTCAGACCGGTTTCCTCTTTGTGGTACCTGGTAACTCACTGGACCTGTCAGACCGGTTTCCTCTTTGTGGTACCTGGTAACTCACTGGACCTGTCAGACCGGTTTCCTCTTTGTGGTACCTGGTAACTCACTGGACCTGTCAGACCGGTTTCCTCTTTGTGGTACCTGATAACTCACTGGACCTGTCAGACCGGTTTCCTCTTTGTGGTATCTGGTAACTCACTGGACCTGTCAGACCGGTTTCCTCTTTGTGGTACCTGGTAACTCACTGGACCTGTCAGACCGGTTTCCTCTTTGTGGTACCTGGTAACTCACTGGACCTGTCAGACCGGTTTCCTCTTTGTCTCAGATGGTATGATTCATGTTCACACCAGTCTTACCTGGTAACTCACTGGACCTGTCAGACCGGTTTTCTTTGTGGTACCTGGTAACTCACTGGACCTGTCAGACCGGTTTCCTCTTTGTCTCAGATGGTATGATTCATGTTCACACCAGTCTTAACTTACTCTACCTCAGCAATTCCTGCGCCTCCTTAATCTGAACACACACTTCCTCTCTCACACACACACACGCACGCACGCACGCACGCACGCACGCACACACACACACACACACACACACACACACACACACACACACACACACACACACACACACACACACACACACACACACACACACACACACACAGACCAGTCACAGTAATTCACTTACAGCCCATTGCTATTCTGCTGTTTATCAGAGTGGAAGAAAAATCCAAACAACGTTGGGCTCTGAGTCTCATGAATATTCATTTAAAAGAGATTGATGAAGTCTTTTTATAGTCCTTCTAAGGCAATACTGAGGATGTGTTATCCTAATCACTCTGCAATCCCTAATCAAATCATATGATCTGCCTTGCGCACAATGTGCAGGGGAGACAACAATGTTGAGTCAGCAACAATTTAGAAGCTGAGAGATGCAAGTGAAAGTCATGGAGAAAGTTATGCAAAAACTCAATCATGAACACAATTCACAGTTTCATCACACATTGTTGTCATTTGTCCTTACATATGTAGGATCTTAATTTGAACCAGTTTGCTACATCAGAAAAATAATCCTGTAGCAAAAGGAAATGTCAATTATTATGTGGATTATAATGAATGGACATTTTTGTAGGGATTGATACATTCTTTCCTAAGGGAACATTTCAAAATGGAAATTACAAACTTCAGAAGCCATTTAAAACCTCAAATACACTACAAGTTTAACATTTTCAGGAAAGATCTCTTCCAACCGGGTGATCAAATTAGGATACTACATCTGTAGACCTCTATAGCAGGGTTCCCCAACTGGTGGTGCCAGTTATATATATACTATATACACAGTTGAAGTCGGAAGCTTACATACACCTTAGCCAAATAAATTTAAACTCAGTTTTTCACAATTTAATCCATGGTAAAAATTCCCTGTCTTAGGTCAGTTAGGATCACCACTTTATTTTAAGAATATGAAATATAGTAGAGAATAATAGTAGAGAGAATGATTTTATTTCAGCTTTTATTTTTTTCACCACATTCCCAGTGGGTCAGAAGTTTACATACACTCAATTAGTATTTGGCCTATTGCCTATAAATTATTTAACTTGGGTCAAACGTTTTGGGTAGCCTTCCACAAGCTTTCCACAATAAGTTGGGTGAATTTTGGCCCATTCCTCCTGACAGAGCTGGTGTAACTGTCAGGTTTGTAGGCCTCCTTGCTCGCACACTATTTTTCAGATCTGCCCTCAAATTGTTCTATAGGATTGAGGTAAGGGCTTTGTGATGGCCACTCCAATACCTTGTCTTTGTTATCCTTACGCCATTTTGCCACAGCTTGGAAGTATGCTTGGGGTCATTGTCCATTTGGAAGGCCCATTTGCGACCAAGCTTTAACTTCCTGACTGATGTCTTGAGATGTTGCTTCAATATATCCACATAATTGGACTGGTGTGAAGTAGACCAGTCCCTCCTGCAGCAAAGCACCCCCACAACATGATGCTTCCACCCCAGTGCTTGACGGTTGGGATGGTGTTCTTTGGCTTGCAAGCCTCCCCCTTTTTCCTCCAAACATCACGACGGTCATTATGGCCAAACAGTTCTATTTTTGTTTCATCAGACCAGAGGACATTTCTCCAAAAAGTACGATCTTTGTCCCCATGTGCAGTTGCAAACCATAGTCTGGCTTTTTTATGGCAGTTTTGGAGCAGTGGCTTCTTCCTTGGTGAGCGGCATTTCAGGTCAGGTTGATATAGGACTCGTTTTACTGTGGATACAGATACTTTTGTACCTGTTTCCTCCAGCATCTTCACAAGGTCCTTTGCTGTTGTTCTGGGATTGATTTGCACTTTTCACACCAAAGTACGTTCATCTCTAGGAGACGGAATGACCGTCATGAAGGCTGTGTGGTTCCATGGTGTTTATACTTGCACACTATTGTTTGTACAGATGAACGTGGTACCTTCAGGTGTTGAACCAGACTTGTTATGATCTACAAAAAAATGTTTAGGTCTTGGCTGATGTCTTTTGATTTTCCCATGATGTCAAGCAAAGAACACTACGTTTGAAGGTAGGCCTTGAAATACATCCACAGGTACACCTCCAATTGACTCAAATGATGTCAATTAGCCTATCAGAAGCTTCTAAAGCCATGACATCATTTTCTGGAATTTTGTTTAAAGGCTGTTTAAAGGCACAGTCAACTTAGTGTATGTAAACTTCTGACCCACTAGAATTGTGATACAGTGAATTATAAGTGAAATAATCTGTCTGTAAACAATTTTGGGAAAAATTACTTGTGTCATGCACAAAGTAGATGTCCTAACCAACTTGCCAAATCTATCATTTTTGGAATGGTTGAAAAATTTGTTTTAATGACTCCAACCTAAGTGTATGTAAACTTCCAACTTCAACTGTATATATATAGACATAAATACATAAATACATACATACATACATACATACATACATACTACATACACACACACACACACACACACACACACACACACACACACACACACACACACACACACACACATACATACATACATACATACATACATACATACATACATATATACACATGTATATATATTGTTGAACATTAAAGATTGTAGAAACACCAAAGCATTTCCACTCCTAATAGAGTTATATGTTATATGATCGTATTCAAATGTAAGCAAGATTTGAAATTATTATGTTTTAGTCAAATATTATTATAATTTTGGAAATATGTTCCCAAGTATTCCCATGCATAACAGAGAGATACTATGCGATCGTATACAAATGTAAACAAGGTTTGTAATTATGTTTCAGCCCCCTGACCATCCGCTCAAGAAAAAGGTAGGCCCACGGCTGAATTTAGTTGACTGCTGTACAGTGTGCATCTTACCTGGCTCCCCATGGCTGCCAATCCTGCCATGTTTGAGACTGTCTCTCCCAGCTGAATAATGGCAGAAAAGCAGAACCAGACAGAATGTCTCTGTGAGACAGCAGTCAGCCAGTAGAGGATTCCTCTGGTGAAAACAGACAGAAGACAGGAGGTTGGAAGTTAGTCTCACTGCTGTACCCACCTCTTCATCAGGGTGGGTACACACACACATAGTTTATTGACTCACACTCTGCTTCTCATCTGCCTTACAAGTTTACACAGGAGCACAGAGAGCTGGGCCCTCTGCCCCCAGGGTAGCTGAATTACGGTAACGCCTTTACCTTTACAGTTCTTTCCACAAACACAGTGTACAACTACTTCCCTATAAATTCACCTTCGTAATACTCTGAAAATACTCTCAAATATCCATTCCCCGACCCACCCATATGGTGGGAGAACGTCTCGGTTCGACACCTAATAGGCTGTAACTTTGGAACTTGTAAAAGCCAAATGAAAGATCGAAATAGGAGGAAAGTCACTGTGTTTGCTAGGACCAACTGTGTTAGCTGTCAGTGTGTTTGCTAGGACCAGCTGTGTTAGTTGTCAGTGTTTTTGCTAGGACCAGCTGTGTTAGCTGTCAGTGGTTTTACTAGGACCAGCTGTGTTAGCTGTCAGTGTGTTTACTATGACTAGCTGTGTTATTTGTCAGTGTGTTTACTAGGACTAGCTGTGTTAGTATCTGTCAGTGTGTTTATTAGGACCAGCTGTGTTAGCTGTCAGTGTTTCCACTATGACCAGCTGTGTTAGCTGTCAGTGTGTTTACTAGGACTAGCTGTGTTAGTTGTCAGTGTGTTTACTAGGACTAACTGTGTTAGTATCTGTCAGTGTGTTTATTAGGACCAGCTGTGTTAGCTGTCAGTGTTTCCACTATGACCAGATGTGTTAGCTGTCAGTGTGTTTACTAGGACTAGCTGTGTTAGCTGTCAGTGTGTTTACTATGACTAGCTGTGTTAGCTGTCAGTGTGTTTACTAGGACCAGCTGTGTTAGCTGTCAGTGTGTTTACTATGACTAGCTGTGTTAGCTGTCAGTGTTTTTGCTAGGACCAGCTGTGTTAGCTGTCAGTGTTTTTGCTAGGACCAGCTGTGTTAGCTGTCAGTGTGTTTACTAGGACCAACTGTGTTAGCTGTCAGTGTGTTTACTATGACTAGCTGTGTTAGCTGTCAGTGTTTTTGCTAGGACCAGCTGTGTTAGCTGTCAGTGTTTTTGCTAGGACCAGCTGTGTTAGCTGTCAGTGTGTTTACTAGGACCAACTGTGTTAGCTGTCAGTGTGTTTACTATGACTAGCTGTGTTAGCAGTCAGTGTTTTTGCTAGGACCAGCTGTGTTAGCTGTCCGTGTTTTTGCTATGACCAGCTGTGTTAGCTGTCAGTGTGTTTACTAGAACCAGCTGTGTTAGCTGTCAGTGTGTTTACTAGGACTAGCTGTGTTAGCTGTCAGTGTGTTTACTATGACTAGCTGTGTTAGCTGTCAGTGTGTTTACTAGGACCAGCTGTGTTAGCTGTCAGTGTGTTTTGCTAGGACCAGCTGTGTTAGCTGTCAGTGTGTTTACTAGGACCAGCTGTGTTAGCTGTCAGTGTGTTTACTAGGACTAGCTGTGTTAGCTGTCAGTGTGTTTACTAGGACTAGCTGTGTTAGCTGTCAGTGTGTTTACTAGGACTAGCTGTGTTAGATGTCAGTGTGTTTACTAGGACTAGCTGTGTTAGCTGTCAGTGTGTTTACTAGGACTAGCTGTGTTAGCTGTCAGTGTGTTTACTAGGACTAGCTGTGTTAGTTGTCAGTGTGTTTACTAGGACTAGCTGTGTTAGCTGTCACTGTGTTTACTAGACTAGCTGTGTTAGCTGTCAGTGTGTTTACTAGGACTAGCTGTGTTAGCTGTCAGTGTTTTTACTCGGACTAGCTGTGTTAGTAGTTGTCAGTATGGATACTAGGACTAGCTGTGTTAGTAGTTGTCAGTATGGATACGAGGACTAGCTGTGTTAGTTGTCAGTGTGTTTACTAGGACCAGCTGTGTTAGCTGTCAGTGTGTTTCCTAGGACTAACTGTGTTAGCTGTCAGTGTGTTTACTAGGACTAGCTGTGTTAGTTGTCAGTGTGTTTACTAGGAATAGCTGTGTTAGCTGTCAGTGTGTTTACTAGGACTAGCTGTGTTAGCTGTCACTGTGTTTACTAGGGCTAGCTGTGTTAGCTGTCAGTGTGTTTACTAGGACTAGCTGTGTTAGTTGTCAGTGTGTTTACTAGGACCAGTTGTGTTAGCTGTCAGTGTATTTACTAGGACCAGCTGTGTTAGCTGTCAGTGTATTTACTAGGACTAGCTGTGTTAGTTGTCAGTGTGTTTACTAGGACCAGCTGTGTTAGCAGTCAGTGTGTTTCCCAGGACTAGCAAATGTTAGCTGTGAGTGGAAAATCAGTTCCTGATTATGAGGATAAGTGTTCTTTCATCCTAACAGTTTATTCCTCAGAGAAGACTCTGGAAAATAAAGACATCTGGAACAGAATGGATCATCTTCCTATTCGTCATCCTACGCCGACAGGCAACAGACCCATTGTTATTAGAAAAAAGCGAAATTGGATTTCTCAGCTAATTACTTTAAACCCTGCAGGATTCATTGCGATGTTTGAAAAGGAATGATTTCATCTTCACAAGAGGGAGATCATATGGGTGTGGAGCGAACAGGAATCTCCCAACCTCCCTAAAGACAAGTCATCTGTATGCTAACTGGACTTAGAAAAACCTTGAAGAAATTACCTCAGTTTCACTGACTCCAATAAATTAAAATGGCTGCTTATTATCAAGTCCTATCTTCTGTTTAATTGCTGCTTGCTTTCACTTGATGTTTCTTTGAGGCATAAAACACATGATTATATGGTTGGAAACTAGATTTATCACTGTCTACTACTTTAGCCTGATCACCAATGTTTGCTGCAATCTATCTCGTCAGCAGTATAATTGAATTAAAGGTATGCCTTGAAATGTTAGCTAACATAGCCTTCACAACGTTGTCTCCAGTGAATACTGGTAATTACCTTTGGGGAATATAGATCAAGAACCAGTGGGGTATTTCTGATGATTTACATTCTGGGATCTTTTATTGTTTTAAACTATCCTAAGAGGGACAAGAAAATGACATACACTCAACATTTGTGATGTTTGGCCAGCCTGTCATTGCAAATAAGAATTTGTTCTCATCTGGGTGAATAAAGTTGATAATATTTATTCTATTGCAGTCTCACCTGAAACAACACAGATCCATGGTCTGTATTATCAGTTGCAGAAATCAACATGCACACACTTGACAATATTTCCCAACACTACATTCATATTTTGTTGATGACTCCAGTAGCATTACAAAGCAAGAATAGTATGGAGAAGAAACAAGAGCTGTGGAGCAATATTTCAGTTTCTATCTATTTTACAGTCACTTCTGAGAAGCCACATAATAAAATAAAAAACATCTGTTTACACGATCAGGTTTTTTCAAATAATTTGTTAACAAGCAGATGACTGCTCTGGACTGTCTGCATGACAACATCTGGATACATAATATCTATAGCTATGAGGAGAGGAGAGCTGCTCCTTGTTGCAGTTCAGTTGAACAATTCTCTGATTGTTTGAAAGTTGGATGGCAACACAGTTTCTGTATTAGGAACGCCCTTTTGGTGAATATGATGAAGTAGAGTGATAACACATTTTTATAAAACAACAATTGTTTAGAATCGAGTGCCAGAACAGGAACATATTGAGGTTGGCCCAAAATGTATTTCAAGTTCCAACATGTCCATAGCATCTGTATCCCTAAAGTATCCTGCCATGCAGATGATCTAAGCCAATAGATAGAAACATGATCTCTCTCCTTGGGGATACCAATATTTGAAATGTTTTTCAAGGCACACACACACACACATTTATTTTAATTTCTTACGACACTACAAGTATATAGTGAGAATTAAATAACACTAGTTAGCTCAACTACCAAAAGTAGACTCTTTATACTTCCTTTTTTTGATCATTAACATGTCATTTAAATAACACACATTCCCTTGGTTTCACATGGAGCGGAAGCTGAACAGAGTTCTAGAAGACTGAATACGAGGTTAAAACCGAGCTGCCAATTGAGAATAAAACAAAGCAGATCCTTCCAGTGGTCTGTCAGTCATAGTGGGAGCAAGAATGTTTCCCATTAAATGACTCGCATTAAGAAGGAAGGCTGTAATTATATTATCCGACTGAAACATTGCATACAGGATCAGGGACTACACTGAGCTAAAAGTAGTAATGTAGAAGATTAAACAGTCCTAGACCAATGCTAATGTAGCAAGTTGTATTTATTTGTATGGGGACACATATAACTCATCAGGGTTTGTGTCAGTTGAAAGCTATTTTCTTCTCTAAATATGAATCCAGCAGTTGTCCCCTGCTATTTAAATATATTCTCTTATCTCAGTAAACCAGTTTCCTATTATAGACCAAATGTTTTCTTACGCGTTTAAAATAAAAAGGTCTTGCTCAGAATCAGAAGTTTGACAACGAAGTGCACACAATAACTTTAGCCAATCTTTTTTTTAACCTTTAAAAGCCTTGGTAATAATCTGAAGTCAAGAAGAGGAAAAAAAATCCCTTTAAGAAGATGATGATTTAGTCTGGGTTTAGAGGCTTAATGCAATCAGTGTTAATCCTTTAATCTGAAAGGAAATTATCTCCAACATAAAGTTCATAACCCTAACCAATAATGTGTAGGCCATCATTGTAAATAAGAATTTGTTCTTAACTGACTTGCCTAGTTAAATAAAGGTTACATTATTTTTTATATTTTTTTTTTAAATAATGGGTGTTTCATTGGTAATTAGTGTATTAGTAATAATAATAATAATATTGCAGTCATAAAGCTTTAACATAATTTCAGGGTTGTTCAAAGTCTCCATTGGAAGTTGTCACTCATATTCAATAATATGCATTGAAACAGCTCAGCAGTTGATCGTATCATTAATAAAACATGTGACAGGTCTACAGAGTTTGCGTGTGGAGTGCAGACATAACCTCATGCTCTTCAAGGAGTTCTAAAGGATGTTCTGTGGTTCCTGGTGTTCTGTGGATCCTGGATGTCCACCCACTGTCTCAGCTAGAACCTCCCTCTGTCCTCCCTACAGCTGCTGCTGCTGCTGCTACCAGTAGACCCAGACAGGATGGACCCCCTGTAGACAAATCAGACCCCTCTGCCGTCCCCTCCTCCCCACCCCAACTCTGCTCTCGTCCTTCCCACCTCCACTCACTTCCTCTCCTCACCTCCTCTGCTCCGTTCCTCTCCTCCCCTCCCAGCCAGTGGATCAGTGGTGGTGGAGGTGGTGGAGGAAGAGGAAGTGGAGGTGGTGGTGGAAGAGGTGATGGAGGGAGAAGTGGTGGTGGAGGTGGTGGTGGTGGAGAAAGTGGTGGAGGTGGTGGTAGTGGTGGAAGAGGTGGTGGAGGGAGAAGTGGTGGTGGAGGTGGTGGGGGTGGAGGTGGTGGGGAAAGTGGTGGAGGTGAAGGAGTTGGTGGAGGAGATGGTGGAGGGATAAGTGGTGGTGGAGGTGGTGGAGGAGGTGGTGGAGGGAGAAGTGGTGGTGGAGGTGGTGGAGAAAGTGGTGGAGGTGTTGGAGGAGGTGTTGGAGGAGGTGTTGGAGGTGGAGGAGGAGGTAGTGGTGGAAGAGGTGGTGGAGGGAGAAGTGGTGGTGGTGGAGAAAGTGGTGGAGAAAGTGGTGGAGGTGGAGGAGGTGGTGGTGGTGGTGGAGGTGGTGGAGGGAGTGGTGGAGGGAGAAGTGGTGGTGGAGGTGGTGGAGAAAGTGGTGGAGGTGTTGGAGGAGGTGCTGGAGGTGGAGGAGGAGGTAGTGGTGGAAGAGGTGGTGGAGGGAGAAGTGGTGGGGGTGGAGAAAGTGGTGGAGAAAGTGGTGGAGGTGGAGGAGGTGGTGGTGGTGGTGGAGGTGGTGAATGAAGTGGTGGTGGTGGAGGACGTGGTGGTGATGGTAGAGAAAGTGGTGGTGGAGGTGGTGGATGAGGTGGTTGAGGTGGCGGAGGAAGTGGTGGAAAAAGAGAAAGTGGTGGTTTTAGAGGTGTGTGTGGTGGAGGAGGAGGTGGTGGTAGAGGAATTGGTGGTGGAGGTGGAGGAGGAGGAAGTGGTGGAGGTGGAGGAAGTAGTGGTGGAGGAGGTGGTGGAGGTAATTGAGGTGGTGGTGGATGTGGTGGTGGTGGAGATGGTGGTGGAGGTGAAGGAGGTGGAGAAGGAGAGGGTGGTGGAGGAGGAAATTGTGGTGGAGGAGATGGAGGTGGAGGAGGAAGTGGTGGTGGAGGTGGAGGAGGAGGTAAAAATTGTGGTGGAGGAGGAGGTGTTGGAGGGAATGGTGGTGGAGGTGGTGGAAGTGGTAGAGGATGAGGTGGTAGAGGAGGTGGTGGAGGAAGAGGTGGAGGAGGTGGTGGAGGAAAGAGTGTAGTTGGTGGTAGTGGAGGTTGAAGTGGTGGTGGTGGTGGTTGTGGAGGAAGTCATGTTGTGCTATAAGTAGTGGAGGAGGTGGTGGAAGAAGTGTTGGTGGAAGTGGTGGTAGGAGTTATTGTGGAGGAAGTTGTGGAGGTGGTGGTGGTGGAGGTAGAAGTGGTAGAAGTAGTGATTGTGGAGGAAGTGGTGGTGATGGGGGTGGAGGAGGTGGTGATGTTGGAGGTGGTGGTGGTAGTGGTGAATCCAGACATCCTGTTCTGTCTCTCTGGCTTGGTAGGAGAGTGTGTGACAAGCTCTATTGTGGTCAGAATGGAACAGCACAACAGCCTTAACACAGCTGGCGAGGCAGATGTGGCCCACAAAGTTTAACCACATTTCTTAGTGTTGAGAAAATCCCCTGGCTTTGCATAACAAGGAGTAGACTGCATTATTATGACAACCGAAAGCTAGATGTCCTATTGTTCCAACGAATAGTAGAGTGGTGACTGGACATGACGTTTAGCAGCACTTTGTTTTTCGAGTGACTTGCTGAGTTTGATCACTTCACCGTCTATGTTGAGAGACTGAGCTAAGACACATTCTGTAAAAAAAATTAAATTCAAACGTCAAAATGGATATAACCATTTTTATGGATATTCAGCAAGATAACATACAGTGACTTCAGAAAGTATTCACACCCCTTGACTTATTCCATATTTTGTGTTGCAGCCTGAATTCAAAATGGATAAAGTATTTAAAATTATCAATACCCCAAAATGACAAAGTGAAAATATATATATATTTTTTTAAATGTTAGCACATTTATTGAAAATAAAACACTGAAATATCTCATTTACATACTGTAAGTATTCACACCCCTGAGTCAACACTTTGTAGAAGCACCTTTGGCAGTGATTACAGCTTTGAGTCGTCTTGGGTATGTCTGTATCAGCTATGCACATCTGGATTTGGGGATATATTTTCATTCTTGCTGGCAGATTTTCTCAAGCTATGTTAAGTTAGATGGGGAGTGGCAGTGAACAGCTATCTTCAAGTATTTCCAAAGATGTTCAATAGGATACAAGTCTGGGCTTTGGCTGGCCCACTCAAGGATTTTTCACATTCTTGTTCTGAAGTCATTCCAGCATTGCTTTGGCTGCATGCTTGGGGTCAATGAGCTTAGACTGGGGCCCCCACTTATTCACTCTGAAGAAGGTTCCTGTATTTGGCTCCATCCATTGTTCCCTATATCCTTACCAGTCTCCTAGTCCCTGCCGCTGAATAGCATCCCCATAGCATGATGCTGCCACCACCATGCTTCACGGCAGGGAGTATACCACGTCTGTCACCGGCTTCATTCATTTTATTTAGATTTTTTTAAATATTTCACCTTTATTTAACCAGGTAGGCTAGTTGAGAACAAGCTCTCATTAACAACTGCGACCTGGCCAAGATAAAGCACAGCAGTGCGACACAAACAGCATCACAGAGTTACACATGGAATAAACAAACATAGTCAATAATACAATAGATATAAAGTCTATATACAGTGTGTGCAAATGAGGTAGGATAAGGGAGGTAAGGCAATGAATAGGCCATAGTGGCAAAATAATTACAATATAGCAATTAAACACTGGAGTGATAGATGTGCAGAAGATGAATGTGCAAGTAGAAATACTGAGGTGCAAAGGAGCAAAATAAATAAATAACAGTATGGGGATGAGGTAGTTGAGGCTATTTACAGATGGGCTGTGTACAGGTGCAGTGATCTGTGAGCTGCTCTGACAGCTGGTTCTTAAAGTTAGTGAGGGAGATATGTCTCCAGCTTCAGTGATTTTTGCAGTTCGTTCCAGTCATTGGCAGCAGAGAACTGGAAGGACGGGCGGCCAAAGGAGGAATTGGCTTTGGGGGTGACCAGTGAAATATACTTACTGGAGCGCATTCTACGGGTGGGTGCTGCTATGGCGACCAGTGAGCTGAAATAAGGCGGGGCTTTACCTAGCAAAGACTTATAGATGATCTTGTGACAAATCTGAAGCGAGGACCAGCCAACGAGAGCATACAGGTCGCAGTGGTGGGTAGTATATGGGGCTTTGGTGACAAAACGGATGGCACTGTGATAGACTGCATCCAATTTGCTGAGTAGAGTGTTGAGGCTATTTTGTAAATTACATCACCGAAGTCAAGGACCGGTAGGATAGTCAGTTTCACCAGGGTATGTTTGGCAGCATGAGTGAAGGATGCTTCGTTGCGAAATAGGAAGCCAATTATAGATTTAATTTTGGATTGAAGATGCTTAATGTGAGTCTGGAAGGAGAGTTTACAGTCTAACCAGACACCTAGGTATTTGTAATTGTCCACATGTTCTAAGTCAGAACCGTCCAGAGTAGTGATGCTGGACGGGTGGGCAGGTGCGGGCAGCAAATCGGTTGAAGAGCATGCATTTAGTTTTACTTGCATTTAAATTAAGAGCAGTTGGAGGCCACGGAAGGAGAGTTGTATGGCATTGAAGCTTGTCTGGAGGTTAGTTAAAACAGTGTCCAAAGAAGTGCCAGAAATATACAGAATGGTGTCATCTGCGTAGAGGTGGATCAGAGAATCACCAGCCGCAAGAGCGACATCATTGATGTATACCGAGAAGAGAGTCGGCCCCATAGAGACTGCCAGAGGTCCGGACAATAGGCCCTCCGATTTGACACACTGAACTCTGTCTGAGAAGTAGTTGGTGAACCAGGCGAGGCAGTCATTTGAGAAACCAAAGCTGTGTAGTCTGCTGATTAGAATGTGGTGATTGAGTCGAAAGCCTTGGCCAGGTCGATGAATACAGCTGCACAGTAATGTCTCTTATCGATGGCGGTCATGATATCGCTTAGAATACTACTACACCGGCTCGAATAATACTACACCGGCTCTGATGCTCATCGCATGTGACAGGGCTTGCAAACTATCACGGATTACAAAGGGATACCAAGCTGCAAGCTGCACAGTGACGCGAGTCTACCAGACGAGCTAAATGCCTTCTATGCTCGCTACTAGGCATTCAACACTGAACCATGCATGAGAACACCAGCTGTTCCAGACGACTGTGTGATCACGCTCTCCATAGCCGATGTGAGTAAGACCTTTATTTTTGTAATTATCTTTAATTATAATTTTAACAGGGGTTTATTAAATAAACAACCAAACAGCACCACACAGACCAAGTACAATAAAATGAATATGGATACAGCAAAATATTATACAAACATCACAGCAATAACATGGGGCATTTATGGGAGGTTTTCTACATAGGACCACAATGGAGACCAAATTTTACAATATGTGTCAGACTTCTTTTCTTGAGTAAATCAAAGGTATGTTTCTCTAGGGGTAGAATAGCAGAAGCTTGAGAAAGCCACATTCTCGCAGATGGTATTTTAGGTGTAGACCATAATAACAAAATAAATGTTCTTGCTAAGTAAACAAGGGTATTGGACAGATGTTCAGAGTCAGGGTCAAACACATTGTTACAATCAAAGTAGAGCAAACATAAATTTGGTGAAAAAGCAAATTGTCTACCCAAGATCCTTCTGGGTGTGTAAATGAATATAATTCCAATAAGACTGGATTCTGCTACAGCACCAAAAAAACATGCATGAAATCAAAAAAGGAAAAAAATCAAGGTGCTGTTTACATCTGAAACATTAAGGGCAATCGGATTAAGAGCAATCGGTTGACAAGCAGAGGGATTTAAGGTCTGGAATCTGCAAGTACCCGATAAGGCCAGGATCTTTTCAAAGCTATTAATAAATGATAAGGACGCTATGGCTCTTGGTTGACATGCTATTGATTCCATCCCAACCCAAAGTAAGTGGCATCTGTTTAGGCACCAACTAAACATGTGCTTGATCTGAGGAGACCAGTAATATAGTAGCAAATTTGGCAAAAAAGACCCCTCTTAAATCCTTAGGCTTAAAATTTGTTTGGTAAATTTGGTTCTAGGTTTCTTATTGTTCCATATATATTTAGAGATATTGGCCTTCATTTTCGTAAAAAAAAAAAAGGACTGAGATAGATGTCAGGGGATATTTTGGAATAGATAATTTAGCCGAGGAAGGATATTCATCCTGACGACATAAATCCTGCCAAAAAAAGAGTTTGGCACGGTAGACCAGTTAACCAAGGCCTGTTTAATCTTTGTGCCCAAAGGCATGTCATTTGAAGTGAACAGGTCTTTAAGATTTGGAGTAACATAGATGCTCAAGTATTTTAAGTTTCAGGCAATTAGACTGGAGATATAGTTTCTAAGTTGATTGTAGCGGGGATATTCAAATCTAAAGCCATGGATTTATCCACGTTAATTTTGTACCCTGACAGGTTACCATATTCAGATATGATGTTCATTACTGCAGTGACAGAGGTCTCTGGTCTGGATTAAAGCACATCATCAGTAAATCATGGAATTCTATGCTCTTCGTCACCAATAGAGACGTCCCTGATGTTATTATTATAACTTATTGCCTCAGCCAGTGGTTCTATGACGAACGAGAACAGAGCAGGAGATAAAGGACAGCCTTGACAACAGCCCCTACTGTTAGGAAATCTTTCTGATAATTTACCATTTGTTTTATCTGCCGCTGATAGTCAGAATAAAGTAATTGTACTAAATTAATAAAATGGTTATCCAGATTAACTTTTTCTAATACAGCAAAGAATCATTTCCACTCAACTCTATCGTAGGCGTTTTCTGCATCAGGAAAGATGGCGTCCTCACATTGTCCTTTCCAAATCTGGATTTGACAAAGCCAGTCTAATCAGGTTTAATGAAGTCTGGAAGTAGGACCTCCATCCTGAAAGCAAGTGTCTTAAAGACTATTTTAACATGAACTCCTAGCAAACTGATAGGTCTAAACGATGAGGAGTTTAATGCGTTTTTGTCCTTTTATAGTATCAGGCTAATGGATGCAGTTTTTCAGGACTCTGGAATGATGTCTCTTTCGAACATATCATTTAGAGCAGGCATGAAGATAGGGCATATATCAGGTCAAAGCTTGTAGAACTGCCGGAAAGCAGTCTAGGCCGGGTGCCTTGCCAGAAGGCATTGCCTTAATTGTTTCCCAAACCTCTTCAGGAGTAAAGATAGCATTTCGTTTATTTGTTATGCTCATCTGATATAGTGGGCAAGATGATCTTATTCAGATATTTTGTTATTTTGTTTTTCCATCTTGTACATTGTGAAGTATAAAGAGATTTTTTAGAAATCACAAAACATTATTGATAAGCAATGGATCATAAGAAGTGAAGCCATCTGCCATCCTTATAGACTTAATACACCTTTCATTCTGTTATTTCTTAAAACCTCTTAGTGATAGGCGGGACGCAAATGTCTCAACTGGCCAATTGCCAGGGGAAATGCAGAGCGCCAGATTCAAATAAAATGCTATAAAATTCTAACTTTCATTAAATCACACATGTAAGATACTCAATTAAAGCTACACTCGTGAATCCAGCCAACATGTCAGATTTTAAAAATGCTTTTCGGCGAAAGCATAAGAAGCTATTATCTGATAGCCTGCACCATCTGCACCAGCAGTGAACAAAGGAGCTAGCATATTACAACCCTGCAGGCGCTACACAAAACGCTGAAATAAAATATAAAACATGCATTACCTTTGACAAGCTTCTTTTGTTTGCACTCCAATATGTCCCATAAAAATCACAATTGGTCATTTTGTTCGATTAATTCCGTCCATATATATCCAACATGTCCATCGTGTATATCCAACATGTCCATCGTGTTTGATCCAGAAAAAAACAGCTTACAAAAACGCAACGTCACTACAAAATATTTCAAAAGTTGCCTATAAACTTTGGCAAAATATTTCAAACTACTTTTGTAATACAACGATAGGTATTTTTAAACGTTAATAATCGATCAAATTGTAGACGGGGCAATCTGTATTCAATACAGGAAAGAAAAGCTGCTTTTTACGTCTTGCGCAACTCACAAAAGTGTCCCCAGTTCTGTGTTGGCCTACTTCTTCATTGCACAAAGGAATAACCTCAACCAAATTCCAAAGACTGGCGACATCCCGTGGAAGCGGTAGGAACTGAAAATAGGTTCCTATGAAATAACCCATGGCAAAGAAAATACAGGGAACTTAGAGGAAAAAAAATCTGAACAGTTAGTCCTCGGGGTTTTGCCTGCTACATAAGTTCTGTTATACTCACAGACATGATTCAAACAGTTTTAGAAACTTCAGAGTGTTTTCTATCCAAATATATGAACAAGATGCATATCTTATATTCTTGGCATGAGTAGCATGAAGTTGAAATTGGGCTCATTATTTATCCAAAAGTGAAAATTCTGCCCCCTAGCTTCAAGAGGGTATTACCTAACGTTGTATTACAAAAGTATTTTGAAATATTTGGTGTTCAAGTGTACAAGTGTTCAAGTAGATGGCTCGGACTGTTACCAAACTCATATTTTTTTTGCTCAGTAAAACACTTATTTTTTTACATGCTTTGTATGATCTAAATAGAGTTTGGCCTTAGCACAAACTAGTGACTTCCTGTTTGCCTGGGTTGGTTGTTGTTTATGAAAAAGTTCTACAGGCTTTACTTCCGCTTCCAATTTTTTTCCCTATTTTCCATTCTAAGCTTCTTGATCAGAAAGGCTTGGGAAATTATATAACCCTTTATGGTTGCTTTAGCAGCACCCCAGATAGTTGTAGCTGAGACAAGAGTTGATTGCCGCTAGAGTGCAATGCGCCGTGTCGATGACTGGGGGGCCTGTCAAACGTCTCTCCGCCGAGGAAGTCTTGCAGGAAAGAGGCCATGAACTGGGTAGGATTGTGCCCTTCCGGCCCTTCTGGGATTCCGGTCACACGTATGTTCTGTCTCCGGGAACGCTTTTCCTGTTCTTCTAGACTAACTTTCAGCTTCACATTCTCTGAGGTAAGCTCGTCGTTTTTGGTTGAAATCGCACCCCTTCGAGTAAAAACCTTAAACAGGTTAACATTTACAAGGCCACAGGGCCAGACGGATTACCAGGAAGCGTACTCAGAGCAAGCACTGACCAGCTGGCATGTGACTTCACTGACATTTTCAAACTCTCCCTGACCTAGTCTGTAATACCTACATGTTTCAAGCAGACCACCATAGTCCCTGTGCCCAAGAACT
This sequence comes from Oncorhynchus nerka, assembly GCF_034236695.1. Classification (NCBI taxonomy): domain Eukaryota; kingdom Metazoa; phylum Chordata; class Actinopteri; order Salmoniformes; family Salmonidae; genus Oncorhynchus; species Oncorhynchus nerka. The sequence continues at coordinate 77,338,044 of NC_088398.1, read as the reverse complement.
CCAAGTAACCTGCCTTAATAATGACTAAACCCCGTAGCACTCAAATCTGTAGCCAGGAAGTTATTTGAAAGTCTGGTCATGGCTCACATCAACACCATCGTCCCAGAAACCCTAGACCCATGCCATACCGCCCCAACAGATCCACAGATGACGCAATCTCTATTGCACTCAACACTGCCCTTTCCCACCTTGACAAAAGGAACACCTATGTGAAAATGCTGCTTATTCACTACAGTGCAGCACTCAATACATTACATTACATTTAAGTCATTTAGCAGACGCTCTTATCCAGAGCGACATACAAATTGGTGCGTTCACCTTATGACATGTGTTAGTGCCCTCCAAGCTCATCACTAAGCTAAAGACCCTGGAACTGAACACCTCCCTCTGCAACTGGATCCTGGACTTCAAGACGGACCGCCCCCAGGTGGTGAGAGTAGGCAACAACACATCCACCACACTGACCCTCAACACAGGGGCCCCTCAGGGGTGCGTGCTTAGTCCCCTCTTGTACTCCCTGTTCACCCACGACTGCGTTGCCACGTACAACTCCAACATCATCAAGTTTTACAACGACACGACGGTGGTAGGCCTGATCACTGACGATGAGACAACCTATAGGGAGGAGGTCAGAGACCTGGCAGTGTGGTGCCAGGAAAAACAACTGCTCCCTCGATGTGAGCAAGACAAAGAAGCTGATCATGGACTACAGTAAAAGGAGGGTCAAGCACGCCCCCATTCCCATCGACAGGGCTGCAAGGGATCGGGTCGAGAGGTTAAATTTCCTTGGTGTGCACATCACCAAGGACCTATCATGGTCCAAACACACCAAGACAGTCCAGAATGACAATGCTTATGACAATGCTTATTTCCCCTCAGGAGGCTGAAAGGATTTGGCATGGGTCCTCAGATCCTCAAAAAGTTCTACAGCTGCACCATCGAGAGCATCCTGGCTGATGGCATCACCGCCTGGTATGGCAACTGCTCGGCATCTGACCGCAAGTTGCTACATTGGGTAGTGTGTACCAGTGGCGGTCAGTGTCGTTTAAGATGAGGGAGGACCAAAAATATTTTTATGCACATGGCCTTATTTCTATTACAGCATATTGGATATTCCATTCTCCCAGTTCAATGTAACAGCGAAAGTTTTAGGCTACTACATGGTAGTCATTATTTTTCCTATACCGATCATGAGGTTGCTATAATCTAGCCTATCAATGAACGTTTACAACGTACAGTACCAGTCTAAAGTTTGGACACATCTACT